>NW_006922278.1:819300-822611 GCF_000298275.1 Orycteropus afer afer | reverse complement strand
TGAAACATTTAGTCAAAATGTTTTAAATTAAAAAAAGAAAGTATACTCACATGGCAGAGTAAGTTGTTGTTGTTAGGTCCCATTGAGTCAGTTCCAACTCATAGTGACTCTATGTACAATAGAAAAAAAGCAGTGTCCAGTCCTGTGCCATCCTCACAATCATTGGCACAGTATACATATACATTAATATCCGTAGAGAGATGATTATAGCAACTGCAAAAGAGTGTTGGAATCTTTATTCTGTGATTTTCCCAATTTCTTGGCAGAGACACACAATTATTCTTGCTAAATTACCAAGTCTTTGACATCAGGAACTAAATAACCATTTAAAAACTATTCTGTATATAAAAAAAATAAATTTTAAAGAAACCCATATTAACCTGGGACAGATATTTGTAATTATATTCAAGTTAATAGCTCTTTCTTATTGAATAGCAAACACACCATTAACTGAACAAAAAGTAGAACAAATATAATATGCCCTGAAGTGAGCTTTTTAAATTATGGCTTTCTAGGAACCATTATTTCTGTCAATTTAAAGTCCATTATAAAAAGATGAGAATGAGCTATTGCTTACAGCTGTTAATGTTACCATCAGAACTCTTATTGCCAGACTTATCGAATGCCTGATTGAATACATTTTCTTAAAGATGGTTTGCATATGTGCTCTACACTCTCAGAGAGCTTTTTAATAAGGATTATATAACTCAAAACCTCATCCAATCCTGCATATGAGACATTTTCTTCAATTTTACCATTAATACATGGCAACATATGATTAATGTATTTACTATTTCCTTACAGTTCACATCTGATCCTCTTTACCCTGTGTGAGATGTGAATTATTTATCTTCTGCTCCTTTAAAATGTACATTATAGTTTTAATCTATTCAGAAGGATACAGAAGTGGAAGAGGAGAGTATGGACTTCCCCACACCGACCTGAATTTACTGGATAACAGCGATTCCTGGTCTCAGCTCCAGCCTGAAATAGTGAGTTAGGTTGTCAGTGGTGAACATGCAGAGGATGGATTATCCAAGTCCTATCTCCAGACTCTTCCAATATACAATGGGGTGTAAGTACCCTGAAGTCCTGGTAGATGACCTGGTGAAAGATCATTTAGGTTTGTTCAGTAGACAATGAGAAGTTAGATCAAATTCTAGAATCAGTGTCAGCTTTACTTATCCCAAAAGGAGGATTCGAATTTATACTTTGGGTAGATCCTTTAACTTGACCCTTATTACAAAATCTGACACCATGAATGTTACTTTGGACCTCAACACGGTATCTACCACCGGCAGGAGCTTATTATGTGGTCAGCAACAAGTACAACAACTCTGAGCTTTGGAAGAATGCGTTCAAAAGCCAGATATCTCTTTCAGTGGAATACTTTGGCCACCAACACCTTGGATTTTCCACATCAATTGGGACAACAATAAGTACAACCTGGAAAGTATAGTGATCCAAGAACCTTTCTTCCCTTGAGATACATTTCTATCACATGCCTTTGACTCCATGCTGCACACCTATAGATTTCATTTAACTGTGGGCTTTCACTGATGGCTGTAGTGGGCCCTCCGCCAATCTCCCGGCTTACCTGGAAGAGGGTAACCATGCCTCTTCCAAGAGTTGTAGTGGTGAGGACTTTGGGGTTATCACCTACACTCTAGAATTTCTTACCAGTTATTGAGGAAAGAACAGATATTAGTGATCTCTCAGCCATGGCTCAGAAGGACAACATATCTGTACAAAACAAATAATTTATTTCTTATTTCTTCTGGACTTGAGTTCTTACTTTCTTTACCATATCTTCTGCAGATTATGCCAGAAAGCCATTGTGTCACTTTTATCTCTTGATTGTTATCTAAGAATGTCTTCTCAGATCTGCTTGGCCTGCTTTAAGGCTTTCTTTGATAATCTCTTCAGTAACAATCACCTTTTTATCATCTCCTAATTGGATCTGGCTTTCCTGAGATGATGGGGGTAGGTGGCAGCTATAATGTTGGCGGGGACTATTGTACTCTATTTTTTACTTATCATCATCTTGCTGGAGACAGTAAGGCCTCTTCACCCACCTCAGTCTTTCTGACTTGGCCTCTGCTGAGAAGCCATGCTACTACAGGAAATGAGAATGGTTGTGGTCAAAGAAGGAAGTCAGGAACCTGACAGCCTTCTCCACTCTTCATATACTGTATTTCTCTCACCTACACTGTCTGCTGTATTTGTCTCCCAATATGCTTTATGGATGCTACAGTGATTGTGATTTGTATATTAAAAATTTATATATTAAAATTTTGAATGGTGGAAAAAAATTTATACTGCACATTTTATTTTTTAACAAAATTCTCTAACTACCTAATTACAAACCCTCAGGATTGAAACAATTTTTTTTTTAACCACTCAGTATCTGAGACTTAAACCCTACTGAGTTTACTTTTCTTGAGGACTTTATGAAGAGCCACACTCAGTATAATAATTTTATTTTGCAGTTGTTCTAGTCTCTCTTGCTTTGTGGTTCTGCATTGGAGCTTAAAGTTACATTGCATTCCCCCAAATACACAATTAACAAGTTAAGTACCTAGCTGGCTTTTAATGATTCTGGGACTCCAACCAGCTAATGTTTAAGGCTGATTTAAGTTTAACGTGTTTTAACAGCACTAGAACTAAATTTTCCAATTTTCTTTTGAAAACAGTAGAAAAGGAATAACAGTTAATGTCTGTTTTCCCCAACTGCAGGGTGGGTTTTACAAGGGCAGCAAGTTGTGTCATATGCACTATGGTACCCAAAGATTTTGCATGATCCTGGAAATCAGTAGACATCAATACATGGTGAAATAATGGCAAAAATAATATCAGCATATAATGAGAGAAAACTCTGGAAACCATATTGTCTGGCACTGGCTTAAATTCTGAAGAAAATGGTGCCATGATTAGTCTACGGCAGGTCATGAGATGAAGAGTTTACTTGCTTTATGCTACATTGGCTCATGACAACTCTAACCATCCTTATTGTACAATTACTTATCAGTCTTAGTAGGTATCACAGCATGTGTCTAAGCTTTTGGTGGGTTTTTAGATCTTGATAAAATATTAAATTTTTAAGGACTGTATTTAAATACATTTACCCAATATGAGGTGAGGAGAGACAACTCAGGGACACCTGAAGTAGCAAGCAGGAAGAGCAGGAGAAAAGGGGTTAAAAGCCAGGAACCCAGACAGAAGAGCAGTCAGCCCCAGGGTTACAGGTGAGGAGAGACAACTCAGGGACGCCCGAAGTAGCAAGCGGGAAGAGCAGGAGAAAGGAGATTAAA
>NW_006922278.1:809897-812681 GCF_000298275.1 Orycteropus afer afer | reverse complement strand
ATGATGGGCTCAAGTATAGCAGAGATTGTGGGGCTGGCGTGGGATCGGGCAGTGTTTTGTTCTGCTGTGCATGGGGTCGCTATGAGTCGGAAATGACTCGACGGCACTTAACAACCACAACAACCCAATATTTAGTAGAATACAATGTCCTCATTCTCTCCTCTTCATTTCTTATCTGTATGTATCAATTCCCAGTTTGATATAAAAATCCAACCCCTTGTCATCGAGTCAAATCCAACTCATAGCAACCCTATAGGACACAGTAGAACTGGGCCATAGTGTTTCCAAGGCTGTAAATCTCTATGAAGCAGACTGCCTCATCTTTCTCTCATGGAGCAACTGGTGAATTTGAACTGCTATCCTTTTGGCTAGCAGCCAAATGCTTTAAATCACTGCACCACCAGAGCTCTTGCAGTGTCACATCTAATTAATAAATCTTTCTCCTTTGCTGTTTCAAGTGTTTTATGAACATGATTACTCTAAGTTCTGCCTATTGATTTATATTTTTGTTTGTCTTTTTTACTTATTTGCTGGACAGCAAAGTGAACTTCGAGCCATAAATAAATAAATAAATTATCTTGATAAATAAATAAATATTAATCTTGACTTATAGTGACCCTATAAGCACAGAATTGCCCCATTCCAAGGTTGTACACCTTCATGGAAGCTGACTGTCACATCTTTCTCCTGAGAAGCAGTTGGCAGGTTTGAACTGCTGACCTTTTGATTGGCAGTTGAGCACTTTAACCACTATGTACTAGGGTTCCTGCTGAATTTTTAGCAACTACTAATTTATTTTCCAGCTCTATAGTGTTATCATTTCAAAAATGTAATATAAATTCAATATTATAATATGTGATATTTTGAAGTTGATTTTTTTTTCACTCATTGTAATGCCCTTGATATTCATTCAAGTTGTTGTGTGTATCAAAAGTCCATTGCTTTTGATTGCTGCATAATATTTCATGCCATGGATGAAACACAGTTTGCTTAGTCATTCACCCATTGAAGGACATCTGGATTGTTTTTGGCCTTCTGCTTTTACTGATCAGATTGCCATAAATATTTGTGTAGATGTTTTTGTATGAGCATGAATCTTTTTTCCCTGGGATAAATTCGCAGCAGTCTAACTGTTGAGTCATACGTTTAGTTCTTACATTCTACCAGAATATATGAATTATCCAGTTTATATGCATTCTCATCAGCATGGTGTGTTGGCCCATTTTTATTTTAGGTACTCTGTTAGAGACTGTAACCATATCTTATTGTGGTTTAATTTGCTTTCTCCTAATGACTAATGGTGTTGAACATCTTTTCATGTGATTATGTATCGTCTGAATATCCTCTTATTTGAAGTGTTTCTTTGTGTCTTTTGAACATTTTCTTATTGTATTTTTAAGGATGCATTTTGAGAGTTCTTAATATAATCTAGATATAATCATTCGTCAGATATGCAGTTTGCAATATTTTCCACAAGCAAATGATTTTAAGTTTGAAGTCCAATTTATATTTTTATGCCACTTTTATTTTCAATTTTCAAAAAAAGAAATAAAGAAACAAGTTGTTTACTGAAATTCTCATAGCAAAGATTATTGCCTTCATCATATGCTTCTAGTTATAGTGTTCTGCAAAGCCGGTAGGATTATCAGTTATTGTTATTTTTATTTTCTCCCCAAACACTATCTATATTCAGCATATGTAGAGATTAGGCATAACATAAAAAATATTTTCTTAAATATTCCTGATTAGTAGATTAACATTTGTTTATTATGATCCTCTGTAATTCATCTGACATGATACATAATTAAAGATAATTTTAATGGTTTTGTATTTGATCCTATATCATTTCAAAAGTATTTAAAATGAATCACCTTGAAACACTGATATGATTTTTAACTTTCATGTCATTTCCTAATAGGTGGGTCTGTCTGGAATTTCAGATCAAAGAGGAATTAATTTCTTGAGTATCAAAAAAAGAGTCCATTAGGAATGTTATAGGGTTTGTAGAGAAGTAAATAGATTCCAGACCCCGTACTTGGATCTGTAGTGTTAGTCTGCTCATACAATAATCTTACTGGTTTTCAACTTTAGAATCAAATTTTAGACAGAAAGTGGAAGGCTAAAATTTGGTGAATGAACATACTGAAAATGTTATAAACTTGAAAATGTAAAAGTCACAAGAAGAACTAGCTGGCTATCACTGCTGACTGCTCTGAAAAGGAACACAATAGGAGGTCCCAGATAGCATGGAAGAAAAATGCAGAAGAAACTCAAAAACATAAAGAAGACCAGCTTATTGGTCTGATAGAGACAGGTAGAACCTTGTCTTTTCAAGCCTGGAACTGAACTTACCCCCATGGCTCAACTTTCAGCCAAATGATAGGCCTATAAGGTGACTAGTGACACAAAGAAGGTAATGTACTCATTAGAACAATTAACCACATGAGATTGAAGGTGCAGCATTTTACTAGGGATAAAGCTAAGAAAGCAGGAAGGCATAGGAGAGAAGGATGAAGGGAAATGGTAAACACCAGGAAGAAGTGGGAAGAGTGTTGTTATGTTGTGGGGACTGCAGTGAATGTCACAAAACAAAATGTGTATGAATTGTTGAATGGACACCAATTTGCTCTGTAAATTTTCATCCAAATCACAATTAAAAAATAAATAAATAAATTTATGGTTTACTGAAAATGGGAGGTGAAAGGTAAAATGAAAAGTGAACATTAAATTTAAATATATTAATATTATTTAACTGGTAATACTCCAAAATATGCAATACCAGTT
>NW_006922278.1:804075-809392 GCF_000298275.1 Orycteropus afer afer | reverse complement strand
GCAGTCAAGTGCTTTAGCCACTATGCTACCAGAGCTCCTCTGTCAAGATTACAAAAGTGGAAAACCATGGAGCAGTTTTACTCTGTCCTATTGGGTCACTGTGAACTGGAATCTACTCAATAGCATTGTTTTTTTTTAAAAAATAAAATTTGTCATTGCAATTACTACCTTTACTATACCAATCACATATATATTTGAAACTGTGCAAATATTTAAAAATAAACACTTCTGAACTATTCTTTGAAAGATATCTGCATTAAATATTTCTTATTTTTAATAACCCTCCTTATACACAGCCTTGCCTCTATAAGGCTTATTTTATGAGACAGCTAGAAATACTTTTTTCTCTTGTACCAACTGGTACCTGGCAACAATAACAATGAATAAGCAGAATTAAATAATTGATGTGGTTTCTTCCAGAATCAACCTCTATTGTATTTGATTTGATTTATCTTCTTGCAGGTTTCACTGACATAACATTTCAACAAAGAGGCATAGGAAATACAAATATCAAAGCGCAAGAAAATGTATATTATTTTATGCTTGCAAAAATTAGTGCCTAAGGTAAAATTTTTGTCTAAAAATTAATTATTTATGATCTGGATAACAAAAAGATCATATTTCAGACTCAAATGTGGTTGCTTTTATACTTGTGGTTATTTTTATATGAAACACTTGGTTTCATGGAATATTATACTTAACAATATTTGAGAAAAATAGCTCGATGGCACACTGTCACAACACCTGTCATGTGAATTATGTTCGTTTTCTACCCCAGTAATTTGGGAGGAAAAAATGAAAAGCATCAGATTTGGTGTCTCTGGTAGTGTAGTGCCTAAGGCATTTGACTGCTAATCAGAAGGCTGGTAGTTCAAATCCACCAGGCACTCCTCAGAAGGAAGGTTGGGCAATCTACTTCTGTAGTGATACCTCCTCAGAAACCCAAGGAAGGATCGCTATGTATTGGATCTAACTCCACGGCAGTTTGGCTTTTTTTTAGTTTAGACCCAAGTTTGAATCTTGACCCTCATTTAATCTCTCTAATGCTCAGATTTCTCATTTGTAAACTGAGAATAATGATATCTATCTAGAAATGCAATTGGAAAGGTAAATAAAATAATCACAGTAAACCCCAACCAAAAATCAAACCCATTGCCATCGAGTAGATTTTGACCCATAGCAACCCTATATGGTTATATAGTATAGGGTTGTATAGGACAAAGTAGACTGCCTCAAAAGTTTTCCGAATCATGCCAGAATGTGTGTCAGACTAGAACTGTACCCCGCAGAGTTTTAAAAGGCTGATTTTTTCAGAAGTAGGTTGCCAGACCTTTCTTCTGAGGCAACTCTGTGTAGGCTTGAACCGCCAACCTTTTCATTAGCAGCTGAGCGCTTAGCCATTTGTGCCACCCAGTGTACATAATCCTCCCTCATTAGGTGGCAGAGTCATAGCTAATAATTGATTGTTGAGCCTTAAATCTAAAAAATAGAATAATATTTCACAGTTTGTTTCTAAGTTGGGGGACTATAACTTTGCCATTACACGCTTACTCCTATCTCTAGATGCACTTGCATTATGAAACTAGTGATGTGCTTGATTCTAACCACAGAACCAGCATCTAAACAAGAAAGTATTCAGAGTATGCTTTTGGAGGCCAAATACCTGGTGCATCTCTGCTATAGTCCTCTCCACCTTTTTTGCAGTGAGACAAGGACTCCTTGAGGCTATAATAGTGGTCTGGAGAAGAGAATAGAGGAAGATGGAGAACATGATGGCTTCAAAAGAGATGTGCATAGATCTAGAGGATCAAAACATTCTTTTGGTAGAAACCGGAGATTCTTCTCAGTAATGGTCTGGTGGGAATAATAATAATACCAATATTAGTAATTAACATTTATAGAGTATATGCTATGTGTCAAACTTTGAAACCTTTCTGCATATTAGTTTATTCAATCTTTATAGTGGCCTTATGAGAGAGGTTTTGTTAAAATCTTACCAGATGGTGTTAAAACATATGGGAGCAGACTTACTAGTGTTTCCATCTCAGCATTATCACTTCTAGTTGTATCACCTTGGATAGGTAATTTAGTGCCTTTTTCTTCACTTGCAAATAAGGGTGTTCTTAATAATGATAATCATGGAGAAGAATACTGAGAATCAATAATGCCTCAGCAAGTATTTCTAAGACAAGATCTAAATTCAAGAGTGAGTATTATTCAATTATGCTCAATGCTTCTCTCTATAAAAAAAAAATATGGATATACTTAAAGTGTAATACATAAAACCAAAACCAAACTCACTGCTGTTGAGTCGGATCCAACTCATAGTGACCCTTCCTTGGATTTCTGAGGCAGTATCTCTACAGAAGTAGATTGCCCAATCTTCCTTCTGAGGAGTGGCTTGTGGGTTTGAACCACCAGCCTTCTGGTTTGCAGTTAGCAGTCAAATGCCTTAGGCACTGCACCACCAGAGCTGCTAGTGAGTAGTGGACAATGTCTGTACATTGATGTGTTGGAGCACACATGGTGGCATAGTGCCTAAGGCATTTGACTGCTAACCAGAAGGCTGGCTGTTCAAACCTACCAGCCACTCCTCAGAAGTAAGTGATATTGCCTCAGAAACCCGAGGGGTCGCTATGAGTCGGATCCAACTCTACAGCAATGAGTTTGTATTTTTGTTTTTTTGAATCATTTTTTACTTTCTTTTTTTCAAGTTTATAGAAATTCTGGACATTTAATTATATGAAGAAAAATATATTGATTAAGGACAATTAAGGATAGACTTACAGACATGATTCATTTAATGCTGTCATTAAGTTGTGCAACTATAAAAAGTTGAATTGCTAAAAGTTGTATGATAGATATATTTACAACAACAGAAAAAAAATGAATAACCAATGAGGCAGCTTTTATACAACCTAACCACCTCATGGGATTTGGTCCTTGGTTATGAGGTTTAGGGTTTTGGTTTCATGAGATATCCCAGTTAATTGCCCAAATAACATGTTTAGTGATTCTGCTCTACCTCCTAGTTCACTCTGTAGTTCCTGGGATTTTAAAAGGTGGGAAGTGGATATCCAAGACACAACAAATGGCCCCCATTCACCTGGAGCAACAGAGGAAGTAGGAAAATCAGGAATCGAAAGAGGATATGGAATGTGTGGGTAATTGCCTCCATGAACAACTGCCTCCTTTGCCACGAGACCAGAAGTAGATGATGTCTGGCTACCATTACTGAACATTTTGATAAAAGATTATATAGAAGAATCCTGATCAAAAGTGGGGAATTGCAGGACAGAATTTCAAATTTTCATAGAATCCATACTTTCTGGAACCATGGTGGTTGGATGGATCCCTGAGATACTTCCCTGTGAAATCTTTAAAACCTAAAAATATTCCCTGAATTTTTTTGTGATTTGGGTGAAAAATTACAGAGCAAATTCATTTTCCATACAGCAGCTCACATACATTTTGTCTCATGACATTGACTGTAATTTCCCACAATGCAACAACTCCCCTCCCACTTCCTCGCCGTAGTTACCTCTTCCCTGTGTCCTTCCCTCCCATGCACTCCTTCCCCCCGAGTTGTCACAGCCCTTCTATTCTCCCATGATTGATCTCTTCAAGGAGTGTATCTACCTAATGTAAGTGTTCAGCTCATAGGCCTATCTTTTGTTTGGCTGGAAGCCACTGGATTGGATTCAATTGAAGACCTGAAAGCTGGCTAGGCGCCATAGTCTCAGGCCCTATCAGACCAGCAAACCTGGTCCCTTTTTTTTTAAATGATTTTGAGTTTTGCTTCATGTTATTCTCCCACTCTAGTCAGGATCTCCTACATAGATTACCCCTCTATGTGGTTGACCATGGTAGCCAGGCACATCTACTTCTTCTGGTCTCACAGTCATATAGGCTGAGGATCACATGGTGTACCAATTGCTTGGACTAATTGTTTCAATGTATCTTTAGTTTTCTTTGTTCTTCCCTGCTCTAGATGAGGAGAGACCCATTGTTGCATCTAGATGGCTACTTGCAAGCTTTTATGATCCCAGTTGCTACTCGCCAAAGTAGGATGTGGAAGGAAGTTTTTGTGTAGCATGCTATGCCAATTGAACTTGATGTCCCCCCAACCATGGTCCCAAGCCCACAGGTCCAACTGCCCACTCCCTCTGGGTAGCTAGCTGTCACCAAGAAGTGACCACAACTTTGTCCCTCGTCAGCTCTGTATTGCCTGAAATCTTAAAAGCAAACAATAGTTTAGTTTACCTAGTAAAGAATGCCTTCCTTGAGCATTGTGCTTTTTAGAGATTTATCTGTATGGGATCAAATTGACAACAGTAATTCAAATAATTAGATGGGAAATTTAGAGAACAGTGAGTTGATGTTAATGGAGGAGGGACAACTCAGAAAAGGAGGAGGAGAATGATTACATAACTTGAAGAAATTGTGCATATAGAAACCACTGAATTGGTATATGTTCTACTATGTATATTCTCAACAACAACAACAAAATTAAATAAGTTATTTGAAAGAAAAAGATAGCAAGAAAAGAGTTATGTCAGTCAGCTGACATATACTTGGGAGATGACTAATTGTAAATCAGTCTTACACATATAATATAAAAGTTTAGACTGACTAACCCAACAGCATTTGGTTAGGAAAAAGGTATCACAGTCTCAATCTTAACTCTGCCACTATGACCTTGTTCTTATTTTTTTAAAAAAACAATGATGGTCTAGAATCTAGATAAGTAGTCATTAAATGTAAGGGTACATGAGATTGCTTGACTACACCTCAGAGTTTCTGATTTAGTTGTCCTGGGATAGAATCTGAAAACTTTGCATTTGCTACAAATTCCCAGGTGATGTGATACTATGAATTAGTGGTTCTTACCAAAGTTACCCCTCTCAATGTTGTGGTGGCACTATGTGATTAGACATAAATTTTGTTGAAAATAATTAGTTTATGTAAAGTAGCAGTTTTAGTTTTGATGATGTCCAAATTATATTTTCTTTCTTTCTTTTTTTCTTGGTTGCTTGTGATACTGATGTTACATTTCAGAAGCCAATGCTTATCCTCAGTCACGAGATTTACATTTACAATTCCTTTTCTTTCTAAAAGTTTTAAAATTTTAATTCTTACATTTATTCTTTGATCCACTTTCAGTAAAAAAAAATTGTATAGTATAAAATTCGGTTCCAATTTCATTCTTTATCATGTGACTAATTGCCCAGCACAATTGCTTGGAAAGATAATTCCTTCCCCATTTATTTTTCTTTTCCTTTCTTTTTTCTCTATTTTTTTCCCTTTATTATGATTT
>NW_006922278.1:801810-802534 GCF_000298275.1 Orycteropus afer afer | reverse complement strand
GCCATACTGCTTTCCACAGTAGTTGTACCATTTGACAGTCCCACCAGCAGTGTATGAGAGTCCCAATTTCTCCACATCCTAGCCAGCATTTGTTATTTTGTGTGTTGTTCGATTTTGCTACTGGAGCTGGAGCAAGATCGTATCTCATTGTTGTTTTGATTTGCATCTCTCAAATTGTGAGCATTTCTTCATATATTTGTTGGCTGCCTGAATATCCTCCTTGGTGAAGTGTCTATTCATATCTTCTGCCCATTTTTTAATTGAATTATTTGTCTTTTTGTTGTTGAGGTATTGAAGTTTTCTATAAATTCTAGAGATAAGTCCCTTGTCAGATATGTCATTGCCAAATATTTTTTTCCAAATCTGTAGGTTCTTTTATGACTCTTTTGGAGAAGTCTTTGGAAGCACATAAAAATTTGATTTTTAGAAGGTCCCAATCATCTAGTTTCTCTTCTGCTGTTTGTGAATTTTGAGTTATGTTTGATAGTCTATTTATGCCATATGTTAGGTCCCCTAAATTTGCCTCTAGTTTTTCCTTGAGGAACTTTATAGTTTTAGGTTTCACATTTAAGTCTTTGATCCATCTGGAGTTAGTCTTTGTGTATAGTGTGAGGTACAGATATTGTTTAATTTTTCTGCAAATGGATCTCCAGTTTTGCCAGCACCATTTATTAAACAAACAATCTCTTCCCCATTTAATGGATTTTGGCCCTTTGTCAAAGAT
>NW_006922278.1:798286-798955 GCF_000298275.1 Orycteropus afer afer | reverse complement strand
ATTTGTTATGCGTTTTCTTGTGTTGTCCCTTTTACTTTGTCCCATATAATTTTCTGTGCTGAGCTCATTTTGTTTATGAATTGTATTATCATCTCCTTTGTTGCTGTTGTTTTAGTATTTGCCAAATATGTGTGCTTGTCCTCTTTTTTACTGTGATGTGAAGGTTTATCATTTTTCTTTGAAATTACCCTGTGATTTATAATTATCTCCCTGAGATTAGAACAGTCCATTCTATCTTGCAACTCTTCACTTCCTCACCATTTAGAAGTTCTGTAACTACACAACATTTTCTATTTTTTGGTTTGTAGTTGTCCTCACTTGCCAATGGATGTCTGTGGTTCACTGTTTAGAATCTGGCAAGCTTATTTTACTTTGGATATGTCCATAGCTGTAGTTTATGGGTTATGTCATCTTGTGTATTAATGGTTGGCTGTTTTTTGCTATTTTTGGTTCTGTGTCCAAAGGACTCCCTTCAGGATCTCTTGTTAGGTTGGTCTGGTTTTAACAAATTCCCTTAGTTTCTGCTTATCTGGAAATCTCCTGATTTCACCATCATATTTGATGGACAATTTTTCCAGGTATATAATTCTTGTTTGAAATTTTTTTTCTTTCAGGGTTTTATATATACCCTTCTATTGCCTTCTCACTTGCATGGTTTCTGCTGAGAAA
>NW_006922278.1:782340-797736 GCF_000298275.1 Orycteropus afer afer | reverse complement strand
AGATTTAGAATCATTTCTAATTTTTCATTTCTTTTGTCATTTTGTTCTTGTATTTTCTTCCAAAATTTTTCTAGGTTTTTTTTTTTTTTTTTCCTGTGTTTTTCTTGGTCTGTCTCTCAATCCTTTGAAGATACCTAAATATAATTCTTTTGAATTCCTTATCAGAGAGTTCTAATGCCGCTTCATCCTCAGGGATGTGTTCTGGTTCTGTATCCTGCTCCCTTGTTTCTACTACTTTATTTTGCTTCTTTGAGTGGACTGTGATCATATGTCGTCTCTGAGACATTGTGACATTGTTGTATTTAAGTCTCTGTTAACTGTTTGTGAAGAGGAATTAAGGGTGAGTCAGGATCTTCTTGGTGGTTGTCTATAGTTGGCCTGTTGGTGGAGAAGGAAGTGGTAGCTCTCAGTAAGTGAAGTTGCAGGAGGTGTGGGTGTAGTTTTATTGTATAGGGACTCTTGCTGTCTTCTACTCAGTTAGACAAAAATTACAATTGAATAACCATCCAAAAAGTGAAAACAAATGGAGAGAAAACACACTGTATAATCACACTAGAAGAGTAACTAAAGAAAAAAAAAGGAAAGGGAGGAAAAAGAAAAAAACCTGAAATATCTGGGGAGATGGCAGTAAGAATAAAAAGATAAAGAAGGAGAACAATGAAGAAAAAATGGGGAAAAAGCAAAAGAAAAACAAGGAACGGGGTTAACCACGAGAAAGAAAAAAAAAAAAATGCAACTGGGAATAGGAAAAGATGAAAACTAGGACCTGGGAAGGGAAGAATAAAGAATAAGAGAAAAAGGACAAAAGTAATAATAATAACAGTAGCTTTAAAACAGACAAAAACAAGCAAACTAAAAAGCAGAAAACAGAAAAATAAAAATTGAGGGAGGGTAGGACAGGGCACCCAGAATCTGTCCCAGCACAGAGACTGAGATGGAGTTCCTGTGAGCCCAGAAGATGGGTGGGAGTGAGGGATGGATGCACCTCCATTCACCAAGAGGCTGTGGGGTATACAAATAACAAGAGGAATGTCCCACCTTTCTAGTCATCCCACTCCAGAATGTCCTTGTGGTTCCTAACAAATGGATCCTGTTTTTAAGTCCCTGGAATCTGAGAGAATGCTGTTGCTTTAAATATCCAAAATGGTCAAGCTGCTTGTAAACATTCAAAATGGCTATGGCCTCCAGACAGGCAAAAGTCCACAGCTCCGCCCACCTTTCTCTTCGCTGCTTTCCCTTTTATTCTCCAGCAACCAGAGCAGTCCTCCATGCATTCTCTAGCTAGCAGGGCTGAGTTTTAGATTAATTCTTAGGTCCTACCACCACTTGGCAATATCCAAGCTGCCTGTGTTGTCAGGATCACTGCCCGACTGCAGCTCTGTATGTCTCCTTTTTTGGTCTTTTCATGCAAATTCTTCTGCTAGGTGGAGTTTAGTCCACTTCTATATCTTTCCCTTCAAGCTCAGGGGTCCAGGATTATCTTCTGTATCTGTGTTAGTTCATTCCCCTTTTCTTTGTTGTAGAGTGTCTGTGCAGTGTTTCTGCCTATTCAGCCATCTTACTGGAACTCCTACAGTACCACACTCTTGATTATTGTGACTTTGTAGTAAATTTAGAAATTGGAAAGTGTGGATCCTCCATATTTGTTCTCTTTTGTGTATCTATATTCTTTCAATTTTAATATGAATTTTAGGAACTACTTAATCATTTCAGCTCCCCCACAAAAAGCACCTTGGAATTTGATAATAATTCCATTATAACTGTTGATCAGTTTGCGGTTTATTGCCAAGGAGCTCTAGTAGCACAGTGCCTAAAGCATCTGACTGCTAACCAGAAGATTGGTGGTTCAAATCCACCAGTCACTCCACAGAAGCAACACTGGGCAATCTACTTCTTTAAATATTACTGCCTCAGAAACCCAATGGGTGTCGCTACTAGTCAGAATCAACTCGACAGCATAGAGTTTTATTTTTTTTTTGTTTTTGGTTCATTGGTTTATAATATTAACCCTTCCAATTCATGAGTATAGGCATACCTTGCTTTATTGTGGTTCACAGATATTGTATTTTTTACAAATTGCAGGTTGTGATTGCCCTGGATCTAGGAGTTTTTGTGTCTCTGTGTCACATTTTGGTAATTTTCACAATATTTCAAACTCATTCATAATGCTATTACACACTTAATACATTGCAGTATAGTGTAAATGTAACTTTTGTATGTACTGAGAAACCAAAAATAAATGTGACTCACTTTATTGTGGTATTCGTTTTATAGCAGTGGTCTGACTGAACTGAACCAGCAATATCTCCAAACTATGCCTATATAGGATGTCATTCAATTTGTTTTGGATTCTTTATTTCTTTCAGTGATGCTTTGTAGTTTTGAGTGGAAAAGTCTTGCAGTTATTTTGATAAACTCATTCCTAAGTATTCCATTCTTTTAGATGCCATTGTATATGGAATTATTTTCTAATTTCCTTTTTTGTATTGTTACTGATGTTTACAGAAACATAAAAAGTTCTTGTATATTAAGCTTCTGCTCTTCAACTTTGAACTTATTTATTAGCTCTAATTTTGTTCTGTTTTTTGATGTTTATTTTAGTGTTTTCTAGATATACTGTACAATCTAGATGCCTTTTCTTTATTTTTCTTGCTTGATTGTCTTGACAATAAACTTGTAGTACAGTGTTGAATACAGTGGCAAGAACAGAAATCCTTGTCTTGCATTAACTCTTTGATCATTAAGATGATGGTAGCTGTGGGTAGTACATATGCCTTTATCAGGTTGAGAAGTTATCCTTCTATATATAATTTGTTGAGCATATTTAAAATTAAATGGTGTTAGATGTTGTCAAATGCTCTTTCCATGCCTTTTGAGATTAACATGGGGTTTTTATTCTTTCCTTTATTAATACAGCATATTATATGGTTTCATATTCATATGTTGAACCAAATTTACTTTCCTGTGATAAATTCCCACTAAGTCATGATGTGTAATTTTCTTTTATTATGTTGCTGGATTTTATTTCTAGTATACTAGTATTTTGTTTGGGATTTTTTTAATCTATATTGGTCAATCTACTTCTGTAGAAGGAGTTCTGGTAGCATAATGCCTAAAGCACTTGACTGCTAACTAGAAGCCTGGCTGTTCAAATCCACCAGCCATTCTTTGGAAGGAAGACTGGGCAATCTATTTCAGTAGTGATACTGCCTCGGAAACCCAAGAAGGGGTCACTATGAGTCGGGTCCAACTCTATGGCAAATAACCACAACAAGAACAACTTCTGTAGAAAACTTTGGAAACTCAAGGAGGGGTCACTGTAAGTTGAGTTTGACTCGATGGCAGTGTGTTTGGTTTGGTTTTTGGTTTATATCAATAAGAACTTTTTCTTGCAATGTCATTGCCTGATTTTGGTATCAGAGTCATGCTGTTCTCATATTATGTATTGCAAGGTGTTCCTTCCTTTTCTACCTTTAGGAAAATTGGGCAATCTACTTCTGTAGAGATACAGCCTCAGAAACCCAAGGAGGTGTCGTTATGAGTCAGATCCAACACAACTGTAGTGACTGACTTTGACTGCTTGTGTTAATTCTTCTTTACCTGTTCAGTAGAATTAACCAATGAAGGTGTCTAGGACTGATCTTTTGTGGAAAGTTTTTTTTACAAATATTTTAATATCTTCACTTGTGATAAGGCTACTCAAGCTTTCACTTTCTTCATGAGTCACGTTCAGTAGTTTGTGTGTTTTCAGGAATTTGTCTACTTCATCTGTGTTATCTGATCTGTTGTCATACTATTGTTCCCTTAATTTTTTTTTATAATTTTGTAATATCAGTAGTAATGTCCTTGCTTTTATTCTTGGTGTTCATAATTTGATTATGTTTTTTCTCTTTATTCATTTATTTATTTTTTGCTAATATAACTAAAGGTTTGTCAACTTTACTGATCTTTTCAAAGTACTAGCTTTTTAAAAATATTGTTTCTGTTGGGTCACTATGAGTCAGGGCCAACTCGACGACACATAACAACAACAACAACATTTCAATTTTTTTCTATTCTATTCCTTACTATTCCTTCCCTTCTTAATTTGCTTTAGCTTTCTCTTACTTTTCTTTTTTTATAAAAGTAAAGCTGTGAGCTTTACTTTTGGAAGCTGTGAGGTTAGGCTACTGATTATAGACTTTTCATATTTATTTAATATAGGCATTTACAGATAAACTTTTTTTCATGTAAGCACTGTTTTAGCCACTTCCCATAAGTTGTGGTGTGTTTTGCCTTTATTTTCCTCTATTTCAAAGTCCTATCCACTTTCCTTGTGATTTCTTCTTCAGCATATTGATTATTTAGGAGTGTATTGTATAATTTCCACAAATTGTATTATACATAATTTCAAATATGTCCTTCTGTTCTTGATTTCCAATTTCATTCTATTTTGGTTACTTCATCTTTGTTTTGAACTTATTTTAGCTTGAGATAAATTTCTAAATTGGAAGTTTTCTTTTCTCTTTCAGCATTTTAGAAATTGCAGTGCATACTAATGATAAGTATGCTGTCATCTCTTATTTTTTATTTTCTGTAAATACATGCTTTTATCCCTGTGGCTCTCTTAAGATTTTTACCTTTGTTTTGTTTAGCAGTTTGTTTATAGTATGTAGTTTACTTTATTTTTCTTTGTATTTGGTTTTTATTGAACTTTTTGGTTTTGTGAGCTTAGTGTTTTTAAATAATTTGGGAAAATTTTTGCTATTATTTCTTCAAACATGTTTTATTCCCTTCTCTATCAGGAACTATAGTTAAACATTTATTAAACCAAATCCACTGCATTGAGTCTATTCTAATTCTTAGCAAACCTCATTGGGTTTCTCAGGCTGTAAATCTTTACTGAAGTAGCTTGCCCCATCTGCCTTCCATGGAGTGGCTGATGGGTTTGAGCCAGTAACCTTCTGGTTAAGCAGTCAGATGCACTCTACCACTGTTGTTGTTGTTGTTATGTGCCATCGAGTCAGCCCAAACTCACAGTGATCCCTCCTTAGGTTTCCGAGGCAGTATCACTACAGAAGTAGATTGCAGAGGTCCTTAAAGAGGCTGATAGAATTTGTGCATAGCTTTTTTTTTTTTTTTTTGATTTTAATTGTAGTAAGTGTACTATAACATTTACCATTTCAACAATATTTACATGTACTTTTTTTTTTCTTTTTTTCTCTGTGTTTCAGTTTGGATAGTTTCTTTCACTATGTGATAAGTCTCACTAGTATTTTCTACAGAATGTCTAATCTGCCATTAATTTCACCCAGTATTTTACTTCTCACATATTGTGGTTTTCATTCCTAGACATTCATTCTGGATAATTTAAAAATCTTCCATTTTGTTATATTTTGAACATCTGGAACATAATCATAATAACTGTTATAATATGCTTGCCTGCTTTTTAAAATATCTGAGGATTCTGGGTAAATCTCAATTGTTTGAATTTTCTCATTATGGGCCAGATTTTCCTTCTTATTTATGTGATTGGATAATAAACATTGTGAATTTTGGTTTACCTTGTTGAGTCATGGATATTTTTGAATTTTTATAGCTATTCTTGAGTTTTATTCTGACACAGACAAATTATTTGATAATAGTTTGCTGTCTTTGTGTCTGCTTTTTTAATCTTTGTTAGGCAGAATTAGAGAAACATTTAGTCTAATTATTTCCTGTTACTGAGGTAAGATTGTTCTGTGTAGTCTAAAACTTCGTCAGTTATCAGGGTTGGTTTGTTGGTTTGTTTTCTCATCTGGCATATGGAAATGGGCACTCTCCCTGGCTCTGTGTGAGTTCTGGGCATAGCTCCTTCTAATCTTCTTCCATGTGTTCTTTAAATGGCACAATGTAATTCCTTATATACTAATTAATACTTTGCTGAATACTAGAGGTGAATCCTTTGCAGATCTCTTCATTTTTTTTCTCACTGAATCTCTCTCCTCTCTGGCCCCCTTGTCCTGTGAACTTTAGCTGTGCTATTCTTCACAGACTCTCATCTCTCTTTTCCCATGTGAGTGAGTCTGCTGCATGGGGGTCCTTCCTCCTTGCACTATGGCCTTGAAACTTTCTCAATGCAGTAGCTCGTGGTGGTTAAGAGTTAACCTTTTTTGTTTCCCATCACTAACCAATTATTGTCCTGCCTTAATCATGTCCAGCGTTTTATGACCATTGTTTCTTAGAATTGTCCATTTTTGTTCTCTTATTTATTTCAGTTGTAAGTCAACTGTAATCATAAGCCTGCATACAATAATTGATTTCTGCCTTAGTTTACTTTACTAATATTGTAATGGAGATTTTATGTTGTTGTTGAATAGCTTTTCAATTTTACTATAAGCACCTAAGATATCTTATTAAATCAAGGAGTTAAATAATGCAACTCTTTCAGCAAGTGTAGAGTAAATAATGGAAATTTAGATGGCATTAATAGCATGTTTGAAAGATTATTTGTAGGTATTTAATCTAGAGTTCTAAAGAAGGCATTTAAGTATAATAGATTATGAAGTATTGACACTAAAAGAGAGAAGAAAGAGATAATACATTATTTTAAATAGAAAATAGTGTTCCAATAAAAGCATACAGATTACAAGGCAGTAATTAGAGGTGCGCAGGATTAAACAATTCATGTAGAGTTTAAATATTGAAAAATATTTTTGTATTAACTTGTTGGAAATGTTAAGTTCATGTAAAATATTCATCATTTTTATGAAGAAAACCAATGTATACATTTAGAAGTAAATAAAACGGGTGAGAGAAATAGTAACTAATTTAAAATGTGTGGGTATAACAATTTAAAAAACTTTGGAAATGCTATATTGCATAGTCACATGAATATAATATAATCAAAATAATTATAGAAAGCATTACAAAAATATATAATATTAATATTATTTGATTATTTAATGGGAAAAATAAGTCAAATTGCATTGCATCTTAATTTATAAAATATTTTTAAAGCATTTGTTTTCATCAAAATAAGCTCAAGTGTAAAAGGTGGGATTCTTGATTTTGAGTTAGTGAAAGCAGATATATGGCTTACATAATTCAAATTAAAGACTTCATTTTAAAAACCACAATGAAAAACAATAGCTCAAGTAATTAATTAGACTTGGCCCTCTTTCTCATATATTTTTTTTGTAAAGTTGTGAGCAGGGCATGTGGAGAGATTTGCTTCTCTTAGAGAAATTATTTTTGATAGGAAAATTATAAAATGCATGTGAATTCTAAAAGTTATTAGTTAATGAATACCGAATATTAGTCCTTTTCAGTTGTAAGCCAAGAAGGCCCTGCTCAGGAAGTGATATAGCCTTGACCATAAGAGATGGAATATTAGAGGTCTTGGCCCCACAAGTGGCCTGAGTCTTGTACCCTACCCCTATAGTGAATCTTCAGTGCTGTATAACTAGATGTATGCCCTAATTTCTCCTTTTCACTAAAAATTCTCTGTAGAGCCACTGTTCTGAACTTTTACACATCAACTTGGAGCCATAAGATATTCCTGCTTTTACTAAGATCTACTCCTTACCTTTTGTTGCATTAGACTTTCAGTGGAGTCCTGTTCAACCTATGAAATGGATCTCCATAATCCACTAGCTGAAGCATCCAGTTACTATCCTCCATTAAGTCATATTAATTCTCCTTGAATCTTGTGCCTGAGTTTGGGTAAAGTGGCAATATTGTGATGATAATTTTTAATAACAAATAAATCAATGATTCAAATCAGTGCTTAAAAAAAAATAGGGATTTTACTATAGAAGTAAGTATCTTGGAAAATTTTTTCATCAAAATAAGTTATTTTCTCATTCTCCAGAATTGATCACATATTAGTTCACAGAACAAGCCTCAGTAAATATGTTGTGTTGTTGTTGTTATTTGTCATCGAGTCACCCTCGACTCATAGCGACCTCTAAAACCATCATAATACTGCAAAGAATCTTCTAAAATCATAATACGATAAAATTAGAAATCAACAAAAGGAAGATAAAGGTAAAAAATCAAATACATGGAAATTGAATAAGATGCTTCTTAAAAACTACTGGATAATAGAAGAAATAAAAGATGAAGTAAAAATATTCCTTCAATCAAAAAAAGAATGGAAACACAATATACCAAAATCTTTAGGACACAGCAAAAGCAATGTTCAGTGAACAATTTATGGCAATAAATGCACCCATAAGAAAAGAAGAAAGAATCAAAATCATCAACTTAACCCAACATCTCCAACAACTAGAAAAAGAAAGATAAAAAAGACATTTGTCACCAGAAGAAATGAAATATAAACATTCAAACAGAAACAAATGAAACAGAAAACATGAAAACAGAAAGAATCCACAAGACTAGAAATTAGTTCTTTGAAATGATTAATAAAATTGATGAGCCACAGGTAAATTTAAAAAGGAAAGCAAGAAGATATACATAACACAAATAAGAATTGAAATAGGTGATGTTACAATGGAACTCTCTGAAATAAAAAGGATAATAACAGAATATTATGAAGAACTGGACTCCAACAAATTAAAAAAACCTAGAAGAAATGGCCAAATTTCTAGGAACACACTTCCAATTCAAACTAACACAATCTGAGGTAGAATATTTTAATGTATCTATCACCAAAAAAGAAATTGAACAGGTCAAAAAAAGAACTCCCAATTATAATAATAATAGTAAGTCCTGGCCCAAGCTTTACAGATGAATTCTACCAAACACTCAGGGAAAAGCTGACTCCAATTTTACTTAGATTCTTCCAGACCATGGTAAAGGATGGAATACTCAAGAACTCATTCTTTGCAGCAGGCAAAACCCTGATACCAAAAATCAGGCAAAGATGTCACTGAAAAAGCAAATTATAGAACAATATCCCTCATGAACACTGATGCAAAATTCTCAACAAAATGCTAGCCAAATGGAATCAAACTACACATCAAAAAATAATATGGCATGACTAAGTGGGATTCATACCAGATATGTAAGAATGTTTCAACATTAGAAAAATAAACAATATAATACACCACATAAATAAAACAAAGGAAAAAAATGATCATATCAATTGATTCAGAAAATGCGTTTTTCAAAATTCAGCATCCATTCTTGATAAAAATGCTTAGCAAAATAGGAATAAAAGGGAAATTCCTCAACATAGTTAAGTGAATATATACAAAACCAGTGGTCAACATTATTCTCAATAGAGAGAGCCTGAAAACATTTCCCTTGCAAACGGCAACCAGACAAGGATGCCCTTTATCACCATTCCTATTCCATATTGTACTGGAAGTACTAGCTGGAGTAGTAAGGAAAAAATGGAAATAAAAAACATCTAAATTGACAAAGAAGAAGAAAAACTATCTCTATTTGCAGATGATATGATCCTATACATAAAAAAAAATCCTAGAGAGTCAATAAGAAAACTACTGGAAGGCATTAGAAAAGTGGTAGGGTGCAAGTTGAACATAAAAAATTAGGTGGTTTTTCTACACTAGTAAAACAATTCTGCAAAGGAAATCAGGAAAGCAATACCATTTGCAACAACCACCCAAAAGATGAAGTACTTAGGAATACATCTAAAAGAGACACAAAAACCTATACAATGGAAATTATAAAACACTAGTACAAGAAAACAAAAAAGAAGCACATAATTGGAAGTATAACTGTGCCCATGGATAGGAAGACTTAACATTGTGAAAATGTCAATACAACCCAAAGTGACCTAGAGATATAATGCAATCCTGGTGCAGATTACATCATCATTGTTTAAAGAGATGGTAAAACTAATCACCAGCTTTATACAGTAAGGAAAGAGACCTCAGAGAAGCAAAGTACTAGTAAAAAAGAATAACAAAATAGGAGTCCTCACATGCCCTGATCTAAAACCTACATAAAACCTCCATACAGATGAAGTAAGATCTCTGAGTGGTGCAAGTGGTCTGCACTTGGCAGGTAACCCAAAGATTACCAATTCAAATCTATTCAGGGATACCACAGAAGATCCAGACCTAAAGATCAGCTTCCATAAGATTATACCCAACCCCACTCTGTAGCATATGGAATCTCTCCAAATGAACACATAAACAAAGCAAAACAGCCTGGTGGTAAGTACAAGGATAGACACATAGATCAATGGGACAGAATTGAGAACCCAGAAGTAAATCTATCCACTTACAATTAGTTGATCTTTGATGAAGGGATGAAACACATTAAATGGTGAAGTGATAGCCTCTTTAAATTAGACAGTTGGAACCTCCTAAAAATTAAACCTTTATGTACATCAAAATACTTCACCAAAAAAGTGAAAAGAGAACCAATGGACTAGAAAAAAAATATTGGCAACTCTATGTTGGACAAGGAACTAATCTCTAAAATTTATAGGAAATATCAAACACCTCAACAACAAAGAGACAAACAGTTTAATTTTTTAAAAAAATTGGACAAAAGACATAAACAGACACTTCACCAAAAAGGACATTCAGGAGACCAACAAACATATGAAGAAATGCTCACAATCATTAGCCATTAGTGAGATGAAATCAACAACAACAATGAGATATAATCTCACCCCAGCATTAATAGTAAGTTAAAAAAAAAAAAAAAACTGAAAACAACAAATGCTGGCAAGTTGTGGAGATACTGGAACCATCATACACTGTTGGTAGGATTGTAAAATGGTACAACAACTATGGAAAATGGTATGGCTTTTTCTTAAAAAGTTGGAAATAGAAATACAATATGATCCAGCGATCCCACTACTGGGTATATATCTTAGAGAAACAAGTGCTGTGACATGAACAGATACATGTACACTCATGCTGATCAGAGCATTGTTTACAATAGGGGAAAGATGAAAAAAACTTAAGTGTCCATCAGTGGAAGAACAGATAAACAAACTATGTTACATACACACAAAGAAATGCTGTACAATGTTAAAGAATAATGTCAAATCCATGAAATGCCTCATATCATGGATGAACCTGGAAGACATTATGCTGAGTGAAGTAAGTCAGTCACAAAAGGACAATCCTGTTACACATAATGTGTATAGCTTTAAACACTGAAAAGCAAACAAAACAAAGCAATAAAAAACAAATCCATAGGATGTCTTTTTGAGAGTCTCTCCAGTATGATTCATGTACTCCACTTAACTTCTATGTCTTGCCTAACTGGTTGTGTTCCTTTAGGCAGGCTCTGAGAAGGAGGTCCAAACCCACTGCCATAGAGTAGATTCTGGCTCATAGTGACCCTTATTTGGTTTCTAAGGCTATCAATCTTTATGGAAGTTTATTGCTTTATCTTGCTCCCATGGAGCACTTGGTGGGTTTGAATGACTGACTTTTTAGTTAGCAGCCAAATGCCTTACTCACTATGCCACCAGAGCTCCTTGAGATGAATGTCAGCATGCTAATATTGGTTAAGGGGTGCTCTTGGAATCTACATCTGTGGAAACAAGGAAAGGAAGTAATGATGACTAAAAGGAGAAGTTGAGCTGTGATGCAGGCCCAAGTACCCTTGGCTGATTCCACAGGGAGCATGATCCTTCCAATTTACATGAATGGGGAGAAAATTATTTGACTTTATGTGCCTGTACAATCAGTCATTTGTTGTGCCTCCATGACAAGTGTGATTGATTCTTTCAGCTGAAGCAATCCTTGAGGTGCTGGCAACTCAAGGGTATTTCTTTCCAGACTCCCAGCAGCTGGAACAAATGACCTTCAAAGGGGGATCTTGATGGTATATCACATTGTCCACCAAAAAGTCAATGTCAAATCTCTAGTACAATTACATTGAGCTCTCCAGAACCCTTAACTAGTTGCCTTCAAGCTGACTCTGACTCAAGACAAGCCCATGTGTGTAAGAGTAGAGCTATAATCCACAGGGTTTTCAAAGTCTGTGACCTTTTGCGAACAGATTGTCAAGCCTTTCTTCTGAGGCACTTCTAAGTGCACTTGAACCTTCAACCTTCTGGTTGGCAGCTGAACATGCTAACTCTTTGTACCACTAGAAACTTTGCAGAACTCATATTGGTTATTTAATTGTTAATGTGGGGAAGCTTTCTTATTTCCACATTAGCCATGGCACCAGGTACCATTTTTCACCACTCCAGAATATTCAAAAATCCTATACTAATGTGCTCTTCTGAGACAAGCCTGCTAACATTTTAATTGTATTTTCCATTTTGTTCAAGATACCTTATATGGTCTTGTCCTTTTGTTGTTTCAGTGAACCTTTTTAAAATTCACTGACACTATAATTTGAAAGCATCAAACATTATTTTCTTCATAGTTTCATTCAAATTCTTACTTTGACTTTTGAAGAAACAGAACAGAATGAAAGAAAAGTGCTGCATAATAAGCAGTAGAAAAAAGAAGATATATATGTGAGAGGAGCATAGCTTTTTAGCAGCTGCCAAATTATGGGGTCTATAGTCATCATCCAAGAAACCCTAGAAGCACAGAGATTAAGATCTCTGCTATTAAGGCTGCTAACCAAAATTCAGTGGTTTGAATCCACCAGCCACTTTGAGGGAAAAAGATGTGGCAGTCATCCTTTGTAAAGATTATAGCTGTAGAAGTCCTCTGAGGCAGTTCTACTCTGTCCTGTATGGTCTCTATGGGTTGGAATTGATTCAATGACAACAGGTTGGTTTCATGTAGTCATCATCATTATGACATCTCCTGTGATGAGAAGAGTATAAAAATCTTTTGAAAATGAGTGAAACTCATATTTACAAATCAACAATTTAAAAATCTAAGTTTATATAATTTAGCTTAAGATCTCCAAATATGACTTCAAGTCTCTCATTAATGACCTTAGACTAGGTACTTTTCTTTAGAATAACTTGTCATTTATTTCAGATACAGAATTAACACAAATGAGAGCAGTAAGGGTCACAACTCATCCTGGAAGGGTAAGAGATTTTGCTAATTTCCCTGTGGAACTGTCAGTGGTATAGGCAACTCACTCTATGACTCATCAAAAAGTTTACTTATTCATTTTATACTTTATAGTGGGTCCAGGACAGAGCCTTTTTCTTAGAGAGGTAGGTGCCACAAGGAAAGAGGAATCTGTGTTTCTTGCCCTTGAGGAGTTGGTAATCTTTTACATTGTTTCATGTGGCTTATTTGATTTTTATGAAAAAGATACTAAGTTTTACAATTGTTATTAGGAGCAGTCCAGTCAGTTCCGACTCATAGCAACCCTGTGCACAACAGAATGAAAAACTGCCTAGTTGCTCCATCTTCAAAATTGTTGCATAGGTCCACTGTTGTTGACACTGTGTCAATCCATCTCATTGAGGGTCTTCCTGTTTTTCACTGACCCTCATTTTACCAACCATGATGTCCTTTTCCAAGGATTGGTCCATCCTGATAACATGACCAGAGTATGAGAGATGAAGTCTCCCCATCCTTGCTTCTAATGAGCATTCTGGCTGTACTTCCCCCAAGACAGATTTGTTTGTTCTTCTGGTAGTCCATGGTATATTCAATATTCTTTGCCAACAACATAATTCAAATGCATCAGTTCTTCTTTACTCTTCCTTATTCATTGTCTAGCTTTCACGTGCATATAAGATGATAGAAAATATCATGATAAACGCACATAATTGCTCTTTAACACTTTAAATTGGTCTTTAGCAGCAGATGTACCTACTGCAACACGTCATTTGATTTCTTGACTACTGCTTTCATGGGCATCAACTGTGGGTCCAAGTAAAAGGAAATCCTTGCCTACTTCAGTCTTTCCTCCATTTATCATGATGTTGCTTATTGGTCCCATTGTGAGGATTTTTGTTTTCTATATGTTGAGGTATAATCTGTACTGAAAGCTGTAGTCTTTGATCTTCATCAGTAAGTGCTTCAAGTATTCTTCACTTTCAGCAAACAAGGTTGTCACATATGGATATTGGAGGTTATGAGTCTTCCTCTAACCCTAACACCACATTCTTCATCACAGAGTCCAGCTTCTGGGATTCTTTGCTCAGCATACAGATTGGATAAGTATGGTGAAAGGACACAATTTTAATGCACATCTTTCCAGATTTTAAGCCATGCAGTACCCCCTTGTTCTGTTTGAACAACTGCCTCCTCATCTATGTATAGGTTCCTCATGAGCACAATTAAGTTTTCTGGAATTCTCATTCTTCCAATATTATCCATAATTTGTTCTCATCCACACAGTTAAATGCACTTGCATAGTCAATAAAACACAAATAATCATCTTTCTGATATTCTTTGTTTCCAAATAGGATCCATCTGACATCAGCACCAATATCTCTCATTCTGTGTCTCATTCTGAATCTGTCTTTTTATTTATTGATTGATTTTTTAATTGTGATTTGGGTGAAAGTTTACAGAGCAAATTCACTTTCCATGCAGCAGTTCTCATTCACTTTGTCTCATGCCATTGACTACAATTTACCACAATGTAACAGCTCCCCACCCACTTCCTGCCAATAGTTATCTCTTCCTTGTGTCCATCCCTCCACACACTCTTGCCCCCTCAGCTGTCTCCCTCTGCATAAACAGCCATTCTATCTCCCATGATTGTTCTCTCCAAGGAATGTATTTACCTCAGGTAAATGTTCAACTCATATGCCTGTCTTTTGTTTGGCTGGACCCACAGATGTGGGTAAAATTCCTGACCCATAGGACAACTAGGGGCTATAGTCTCAGTGGTTCCACCAGGCTCTATCAGACCAGGAAATCTAGTTCCCACCCCCCATTTTTTTCCCAAATGATTGTGAGTTTTGTTCCACATTGTTCTCCCTTTCTATCCAGGATCTCCTACATAGATCCCCCTCTGAGTGGCTGACAGTGGTAGCTGGGCACCATCTAGTTCTTCTAGTCTCATAGTTATATATGCTACAGATCTCATGGTGTACCAGTTGTTAGGACTAATTGTTTCCATGAATCTTTGGTTTTCTTCATTCTTCTTTGCTCTGGATGAGGAGAGACCTATCGTTGCGTACAGATGGCTGCCTGAAAGTTTTTAAGATCCCAGTCACTACTCACCAAAGTAGGAGGTAGAACAAAGTTTTGTATAGTATGTTATGCCAGTTGAGCTTGATGTCCCCTGCTACTATGGTCCTGAGCCCACAGGTTCAACTACTCGGTCCATCTGGGTAGCTGGCTATGGCCAAGAAGTGACTAAAACTTTGTTCCTTGTCAGCTCTACTATACACCTGGGAATTCTTACAGAACATACAAATACACTTGTAGAACCATTGTCTGCCAACCCTATACATGGTCATTACATAGACATATCTAATAATTCAGCCTGTCTACCCATCTATCCACCCATATACCCATGTTTGCCTTCACTGACAACATAGAACTGTATGTACAAAAGGGTTCATCTTTGTTCTCTGTACCTCCCATGTATCTCTCT
>NW_006922278.1:770501-779552 GCF_000298275.1 Orycteropus afer afer | reverse complement strand
TTTAGGTTTGACATTTAAGTCTTTGATCCATCTGGAGTTTGTTTTTGTATATCCTGTCATGATGCTAAATCAGAAAATTAATTCCAGTAGATTTTTGACTGAGTCTCTTGAGTTTTCTAGGTATAGGATCATATCATCAGCAAATAGGGATAGTTTGAGTTCTTCCTTACCAATTTAGATGCCTTTGATTTCCCTTTCTTGCCTGATGGCCCTGGCTAGGACTTCCAATACAATGTTGAATAGAAGTGGTGATAGTGGGCATCCTTGTCTGGTTCTTATTCTCAAGAGGAATGGTTTCAGTCTCTCTCCATTGAGAATAATGTTGGCTGTTGGTTTTGCATAGAAGTGCTTTATTATGTTGAGGAATGTCCCTTCTATTCCTATTTTGCTGAAAGTTATGATCAGGAAAGTGTGTTGGATTTTATCAAATGCCTTTTCTGCATCAATTGATAGGATCATATGGTTCCTCTCCTTTCTTTATTTATGTGGTGGATGACTCGACTGTTTTTCTAATGTTGAACCATCCTTGCATGCCTGATATGAACCCCACTTGGTCAAAATGAATGACTTTCTTGATATGTTGTTGCAGTCTATTGGTTAGGAGTTTGTTGAGGATTTTTGCATCTATATTCATGAGGGATATTGGTCTGTAGTTTTCCTTTTGAGTGATGTCTTTGCTTCATTTTGGTATCAAGGTTATGCTTGCTTCATAAAATGAGTTAGGGAGGATTCCATCTTTTTCTATGTTTTGGAATAGTTTGAGTAGGATTAGTATCAGTTCTTCCCTGAATGTTTTGTAGAATTCTCCATTAAAACTGATTTGTCCAGGACTTTTATTAGTTGGTAATTTTTTGATGACCTGTTCAATTTCTTCTTTTGTGACTGTCTGTTCAACTTTTCCACATCAATCTGTGTTAGTTTAGGTAAGTGGTGTGTTTCTAGAAAACTGTCCATTTCCTCCAGATTTTCAAATTTGTTGGAGTAAAGTTCTTCATAGTATTCTGATATTATCCTTTTTATTTCAGTTGGTTCTGTTGTGATGTCATCCATTTTGTTCTTATTCATTTATTTGTATTCTCTCACTTTTTCCTTTGTTAAATATGCCAGTGGTTTGTCAATTTTATTAATCATTTCAAAAAACCAACTTCTGGTCTTGTTGATTTTTTCTATAGCCCTTCTATTTTCTGTTTCTTTGATATCTGCTTGAATCTTGAATATTTCCTTTCTTCTGGTGACTGTAGGCTTTTCTTGCTGTTCTTTCTCTAATTGTTGGAGGAACTTGTTTAAAGTGTTGATTTTGGCCCTTTCTTCTGTTTTGATGTGTGCATTTACTGCTATAAATTGGCCTCTGATCACTGCTTTAGCTGTGTCCCAAAGATTTTGGTATGTTGTGTTTTCATTCTCGTTTGATTCAAGGAATTTTTTAATTTCAATTTTTATTTATTCTCTTACCCAGTCTTTCTCAAGGAGGGTGTTGTTCAGTTTCCATGTGTTTACTCTTTTTCTATTGATCTTCCTATTGTTGATTTCTAATTTGATAGCAGTATGATCTGAGAAGATGCTTTGCAGTATTTCAATGTTTTTAAATTAATTAAGACTTGCTTTAAGGACTAACATGTGGTCTATCATGGAAAATGTTCCATGTGCACTGGAAAAGAATGTATATTGTGCTGTTGTTGGGGGAAGTGCTCTATAGATGTCTATAACGTCAACTTGGTGAATTGTATTGTTTAGCTCTTCTGTATCTTTTTGAGTTTCTTTCCAGTTTTTCTATCTGTGATTGAAAGTGGTGTGTTAAAGTCTCCTACTACTATTGTAGAGTTATCTATTATTCTTTTTTAATTCAGTTAATATTTGCTCCATGTGTTTTGGAGCACTTCTATTGGGTGCATAAATATTTATTATTGCAACATCTTTTTTGTCAATTGACCCTTTCAGCATCATATAATGCCCATCCTTGTCTCTTAAGATGTTTTTCACCTTAATGTCTATTTTATCAGAAATCATAATTGCTACCCCTGCCCTTTTTTTGGTTTCCATTGGTTTGGTATATTCTTTTCTATCCTTTAACTCTTAATTTGTTTTTATCTTTGTCTAAGGTGTGTCTCTTGTAGGCAGCATGTCAATGGGTCTTCTTTTCTCATTCAGTCTGCCACTCTCTTTCTCTTGGTAGGTTCATTTAGTCCATTCACATTGAGTGTAAATAGTGCTAGGTATGAGTTGATTGGTGTCATTCTATTGTGGTTCTTTGTTGTGTCATTGGTGATTCCTTGGTCTGTGTATATTTCTGTGCTGAGTTCAGTTTTTTGGCTAATGCTTTCTCCCTTTTCTTCTTTATAGTTGGTTTTGTGTTTATTAAGCCTATATGTTTTCCTTCCTTCTGGATTTGCTTAGAAGAATCGTTACTCTTCTTTGTGGTTACCTTGGAGTATATGTTTGTCTCTATATTTTTAGAACAGTGCATGCTGCAAAGACATTGTCATGTTTTCCTCTCCATTTGAGGGTCTGTACTTAGAAGTATTATTCCCTCTGATAGGTCAGTTGCTGTTGTTGTGTGCTGATTGACTTCCTTGGTTTTTAAGGTACAATGTTTTATGGTCTTATTTTGAGTATCTATTTCTTATTTGGTTTTAGTGCTGATGCCATGTATCCTGGTTTTGTTGATCTCTGTTGTGGGTTCTCTATTGGAAGGACTTCCTTAAGCATTTCTTGCAGGGTTGGTCTGGTTTTAAAAAAGTCTCTTAACTTCTGTTTATCTGAGAATGCCTTGATTTTGCCCTCATATTTGATGGATAATTTGGCTGGATATAGAATTCTTGGTTGGAAGTTCTTTTCCTTCATAGTTTTATATATGCCATTCGATTGCCTTCTTGCCTACATGGTTTCTGCTGAGTAATCGGAGCTCAGCCTAACTGTTTGATTATTGTAAGTAATATTTCTTTTTTCCTGGGCAGCTCTCAAAATTTTTTCTTTGTCTTTGTTTTTGGAAAGTTTGATTATAATATGCCTCTGTGTTTTTCTTTTGGGATCAATCTTGTGTGGGGTTCTATGAGCTTCTTGGACAAATAACTTTTCTTCCTTCATGATATAGGGGAAGTTTTCTATTAACAGGTCTTCCACAATTTTCTCAATGGTCTTTTTTGCCTCTTCTTTTTCTGGAATTCCAATGAATCTTATATTGTTTCACCTCATGTCGTCACATATAATTCTTAGGCTCTCTTCATTTCTCTTAAATCTTTGTTCTGATTTTTCTTCCTACAGGCTAATGTCCAGGGATTTGTCTTCTAGTTAGGATATGCATTCTTCAGCCAGTTCTAATCTACTCTTTCGAGCTTCTACTGTGTTGTGTAGTTATGTCGTTTTGGTGTTCATGTTCTGCATATCAATAGACATTTTCTGCATTTCTTACTGCTGTTTTTGTATGAGTTCTGATTGTGCATTAATATTAATATTCTGTTCCTCAATAATTTTCCTGAATTCCTTCAGGGAACTGTCTGTGTTCTCCTTGTTTCTGTTTTGGGTTTCCTTAGGCTTTTGTATAGCTCTGTAGACATATCTTCTAAATTCCTTCTCAAATAATTCTATTACCTCCTCTTCCTCCATGTATAATGAGACCTTTGTTAGTGGTTTTGCTTCTAATACTTTGTCCTGTTTTTTTGTTTGATTTGAGGTTGCCTGTTGTTTCCTAGACATTTTGAGGTTGTCTTTAACTGCTGATTATGTGTTGATTTGTTTTGTCTTGGTTTTATGGTTTAACATTTTGAAAAGTTGAAGCTGGTGTATTTTATTTTATTATTAATTGAGGTATGCTGGGTCGCTCTGCAGTTTTCTTTGTGATGGTGGAATCACTGTGTGGAATGCAGATATATGTGTCTGTCATAAAGAGGGTTTATAGTTCTAAATGGGAGGTTTTATGTTGGCTGAATATGGTTTCTTCTATTGAATGAGTGAAATTATTGGTGGAGAAGATGGGAGCAGAAGAAGGAAAGTGTGCTGTTACTAGGGTCAGTTTCTAGGGCTTTGAGTGGGCTGCTATTGATGACATTGTACTGTTATTTACAAGACCACCATTCAATTTCAGGAAAGATTCCTGTTGTTAGGGTGTCGCCACTTTCCACCAGGCTCAGACACACTCAAAGACCCAGCTTTCTAGGCCCCTTGGTGCCAAAAAGCTGATCCAAGGCAAATTCTTGGGTCCGCACTCGACCAAAGATTCCTCTCTCTCCACCCCGTCTGCCTGCCATGCTGGCTTAATCTGTCCAGACCACAAAAGGCTCGGGAGTTTGTCTGTGATACTGCCCACCTGTGGCACCAAAGATGCACCTGATTTCAGCTGCACTGGAGTCAGAAGAGTGCCTGCTAGTAATCTGTGGTCCTGATATCAGTGACAAAGACAAGCACAGACCTCTCAATGCCTCACAAGCTGACCCAAGCCCACTCAGTGATCCGCTGAGGGGGGAGCGAGCTCACCCTCCAGGAGCACCAGTGAGCTCTCCGCTTGGGTTTCAGTGGTGCTGCGTGCACCCATTTGCATCTAGCTGACCCAAGTTACCGATAAAATCAGATGCTGAAGGTAGATCCTTGGGGTGTTTGCTGGTATGTTAGTGTGGTCACTGGTATGCTGATATAGGGTGTCTTCTGCCTTGCCCCACAGAGATCTCACATGGCTGTCATCCTCCAGTCACTCTCCCAGGGAAGTTTCCAATGGCCTCTCTCAGCTGCCTGTCCATTGTACACTGGGTAGACCTTCCTTAATTTCTTTCCCTGTGCCTTTCTTCTAATTCTACTATTCTATGTTTGGTGCACAGTGAGCCACTCAGAGCACTGAAATCCCTAATTCAAATTGCTGTACCTAGTTTTTCAAGCACTAAGGTGCTAGAAGGAAATAGTGTGGTGATTACTGACGAGACTCCATTTTGAATCTCCACATTCTGATTATTAATGGACATTCATAGCTGTTTCTTCTCATTTTAAGTTGTGCCAAATTAGAAAATTCCCAAATGCTTTATTCCATCCACATCATTAAAGTTGCCTCTACTTTGGAGAGGCAGCTCTTTCCCAGTTGTATTTTGAGTGTCTTCCAACATTGGGGCTGATCTTCCTGCACTATATTAGACAATGTTTCACTGCTATTCATAAGGGTTTCAGTGGTCAATTCTTTCAGCAGTAGACTATCACATCCTTCTCCCTCATCTGTCTTAGTCTGGAAGTGACACTGAAATTTGTCCACCATGGGTGACCCTGCTGGTTTTGAAGTCCTGGTTAGCATAGCCTCCAGCATCACAGCAACACAAAAGCCACAACAGTACAACAAATTTTACAATTGCTATTTTTTATAATTTTGCTGACAGAGGCCAAAAAGTGTGACATTCATGTTTTAGAATTTTGATTGCTTTTGAAGGAGTCTTGGTGGTGCAACGGTCAAGACCTTGGCTGCTAACCACAAGGTTGTGTTTTGAACCTATCAGCCACTCCAAGACATAAAGATGTTACAGCCTGCTTCTGCAAGGATTTATAGTGGGAAAGCCTATAGGCAGTTCTACTTTGTCTTATAGGATCATTATTTGTCAGAAATGATTGGAAGCAAAGGATATATATTTATATTTTTAATAAGATTACTCTTGATCAGTTTCCAATCTATATGCTCAAGTGGAGTGTTTGCATAAGAATAAGCAGCTCTTCTAGATAGATGCAGATCTAGTCACGTGGCTTAAAAGATTAAGCACTTGACTATTAACCAAATGGTTGGCAGTTTGGTCTCTTTCAGAGGCATCTTGGAAGATAGTCCTTGTGATCTACATTCTGTTTCAGAAAGGTTACCGCCTTAAAAACCCTATTGCAGTACCACTCTACACACCTGGGATTAAAATTAGTGAGAATCAAGTCTACTGCAACTAACAACAACAACAACAACATGAACAATCATGGCTATCAGGAAGAGTCTCATGATTAAAGAAAAACGTTTCAGTGAATATATTTAAATGGATAAATACAAATATATAGCTTAAACCAATTCTCTTTCTCCCCCTCCCTCCAAATACAAAATTGCTTACAATTTAGATGCACAGAGTTGATATGTTAATAGTGGGTAGGTAAAGAGTTTTTCAAAAATAATTCATTAGAGTTTCCAATAAATTACTCATTATTTGAGTTTTTAATGCCCAGCATGAATGGTTGTAACTGTATATCTGGCTTTTCTCTTGTATTAATAATGGTTTGGAGGAAAAATAACAATCAGGATAAAGCACCAGGTTTTAGCTTTCTTTTTCTTTTGTCTTTAATTAGACTCAGTCATTACCTTGCTCTGCACAGTCATTTCAAGAGGCAACCTTTTAATTTGTACTTATATTGAAATTAAGATGTTGAAATCACACTGACTAAAATAGTTCTCTTGGTAACAATACAAAGTACTGAAGATGAGAATGTAGGATGTGGGAAAAAGTCCACTTATTAAAGCTGTGTTGTGATATTCTTAATTGTTGGGTATTCCTATATACGCCAAACTAATCAAACTCACTGCCATTGAGTTGATTTCAACTCATAGTTATGCCCATTGGGTTTCCAAGGCTATAAATCTTTATGGAAGCAGATTGTCCCATCTTCCTTCTATGCTGGTGGGTTTGAACCACTGACTTCTAGTTAGCAGCCAAATGTCTTTCCCTCTATACTACCAGAGATCCTTTCCTAAATACTAGCAACCTTGTATATTTGAGACTCTCTAGTATCTTCTCCAGAATCTTCATATAGTTTCTACTTAGAAGTTTGTTTGTTTTCTTTTGCCCAGATATATGTCACTTAGGCTTCTAGCTGAACTCACCAAATTCAATAAAGGCATTGTTCTTTGCATCAAGCTTCCATTTTTTCCCAATGTTACTCTATGAATTTATTCTTTCTGTTTCAGTGACCTCTCTGATTTTTCCTGTTTTATTTAGGAACATAATTACTTTGATCTCAAGAACAATATCCTCTTTCTCAATAAAACAGTGTTCAGACAGCAGAATTTCTCACAAGTAAGGTCACTGAGAACTCTACATATAGGGATTAACAGAAATATTTCATTATGGGAGCATTTGTGTTGACGTCAGTTCAGCTCTTCTCACTTACATTCATGTTGTTCACTATAAAATATAAAGTACAAGACCTTTCACAATAAAACATAAGTAATAGTTTTCAAAATTTTAGATGTCACTGCCATAATATCCAGACTATTTTACTATTATCCAGAATATTAACTAAAAAATGTGTTTTCTTCCAAAATAGTGAAAAATATATCGTACAGAAGATTAAAACTTACAGGTTAGATATTGTCCAGAGAAGTCATCCTCCAACCCAACAGTGGGATCTTGTGCCTACTGGAACCCATCTATACATAGGCATTCTTAATACAAATAAAAAGAAAGTCATAGGCTTATATCCAAAGGATAAATGTTATTGATCCTACAGCCTACCAGTAAAGATTTTGCTATAAACGTGATAAGATGTATATACAAGCTAGTAGCATTAAAAATAAAAATTTATTGTATGAGTGGATGAATAATGTGCCATTTATTTAAAATGGAAATAACTTACCCATAATATGTTCTCATTGCCAGAAATAATCATCAAGTTATACACAACCTAAAGACAATACTTTCTGCTTATAGGACAGGAAGTATTCACAGTAGGATTAATTACCTCATATACTAAAAATAATATTAAACATTTTCAGTAGAACCTAAATTAGGAATCTGAATTCTTTCACACCAACAAGAAGATCATTATGCCACCTCCCAGATCTGAAATTCTGAGATCTATATGTGATATATTTATAAATATCTGTGAAATGTCTCCCAAATAGCTAAAACAATGTTGAAAGAGAAGAAAAAAGCAGGAGGACTTGCACTTTGAGATTTTAAAACATATTATACATCAAGGATGTCAAGGCTTCATCTCATGTACCTTGGTCATGTTACCAGGAATGATCAGGCCTTGGAGAAGGACATCATGATTAGTAAAGAGGAGGGTCAGTAAAAGAGAAGAAGACTCATAGAAATGGATTGATAGAGTTGCTGCAACAATGGGCTGAAAAATAGTAACTATTGGGAGGATGGTACAGGACCAAGCAGTGTTTGGTTCCACTGTATATCAGATCACTACGAATCACAACCAACTCAATAGCAACTAACAAAAATAATACAGCAGCAGTAATCAAAATAGGCTAGTACTGGTATAACAATACACACTAGACTGATGGAATAGAATTGAGAGTCTAGAAATAACCCCACATATCTATGGTCAACTGATTTTTGACCAGGATGCTCAGTCCATTTGATGAGGAAAAGCAGAGTCACTCCAATAAATGGTGCTGGGAAAACTGAATTTCAGCATGCAGAAAAATGAAACAGGATCTATGCCTCACACTATACTCAAAATGTATTCAAGTGGATTAAGGACCTAAATGTGCACCTAAAACCATAACATTCTTAAAACAAGCAGGGAAAACATTGTCAGACCTAGGTGTCAACAATGGAGTATCTAATATAATAATAATAAAAAAAAAAAAGCACAAACAGCAAAAGTAAAAATAAGTAAACATGACCTTATATAATTTGAAGGAGCTCTAGTGGTACAGGGCCTTAGGCATTTGACTGCTAACCAGAAGGATGGCAGTTCAAACCCACCAGCTGCTCTATGGAAGGAAGATGGGGTAGTCTACTTCCATAAATATTTACAGCCTTGAAAACCCAATGGGGGTCACTATGAATTGGAATTGACTCGATGACAATGAACACTGTCTTTCATTAAAGACTCTACCAAAAAAAATGTGAAAATATAACTACCAACTGGGAGACTATCTTTAGAAAGTGTGTATCTGACAAGAAATAGGATCTATGCCTTACTACACATATATATGTATTAAAAAACTCAAACTCACTGCTGTTGAGTTGGATCCAACTCATAGTGATCCCTTCTTGGGTAGACTGCTCAACCTTCCCTCCACAAAGTGGCTGGAGGGTTTAAACTGCCAGCCTTCTGATTAGCAGTCAAATGCCTTAGGCACTATACCACCAG
>NW_006922278.1:766118-770401 GCF_000298275.1 Orycteropus afer afer | reverse complement strand
TACAAATTTAACAATCTAACAATAAAAAAATAACCCACTTTTAAAATGGACAAAGGACTTTAACGAACATTTCCAAAGAGGACTTTCAAATGGCTGCCAAACTCATGAAAAAATGTTCAGCATCTTTAGCCATCAGATAGATGAAAATTAAAACCACAAGAGTGGCTAACGTACCATTGTACTGAAAAGAATTGATGTTCAGTGATTGCAGGAGGTAGCACATGATCAAGAACTGATGGTATTGAAGAAAGAAGTCCTAACTTCACTGGAGGAACTGGTGAAAAACAAGGCTGCAGGGATTGACAGAATACCAACTGAGATGTTTCAGTAAATGGATACAACACTGGAAATGCTCATTCGTCTATGCCAAGAAATTTATAAGACAACTGCTTGCCCAACTGATTGGAAGATATCCATGTTTGTGCCCATTCCAAAGAAACAATATCGTTAATATCACAAAGAAGTAAGTTTTTTTCTGAAAATAATTCAAAAGAGGTTTCAGCAGTACTTTGACAGGGAATTTCTAGAAATTCAAGCTGGATTCATAAAAGGATGTAAATGAGAGCTGTCATTGCTGATGTCAGATAAAACTTGGCAGAAAACAGAGAGCACAAGAAATACATTTACCTGTGTTTTATTGACTATGCAAAGGCATTTGACTGTGTGTATCATAACAAATTATGAATATTACTTTGAATGGATGGGAATTCCAGAACACTTAATTGTACTTATGCAGAACCTATACATAGACCAAGAGGCAGAACAGAACAAGGGGATATTGTGTGGTTTAAAATCAGGAAAGATGTACATCAGAGTTCCATCCTTTCACCATATTTATTCAATCTGTATGCTGAGCAGATAATCAGAGAACCTAGACTATATGAAGAAGAACACAATATCAGGATACTATAGGGAAGACTCATTTGCAGATGAAACAGCCTTGCTTGCTGGAAGTGAAGAGAAATTGAAGCATTTACTGATGAGGATCAAAGACTATAGCCTTCTGTATGGATTAGGCCTCAACATAAAGAAAACAAAAATCCTCACAATTGGACCAATAAGCACATCATGATAAATGAAGAAAAGATTGAAAATGTCAAAGATTTCATTTTACTTGGAACCATAATCATTGCTCATAGATGTTGTAGCTGTTGTTATGTGCTGTCAAGCCAGACCCGACTCACAGCGACCCCTCCTTGGGTTTCCAAGGCAGTATCACTATGGAAGTAGATTGCCCAAGCTTCCTTCCAAGGAGTGGCTGGTGGGTTTGAACTGCCAGCTTTCTGGTTAGCAGTCAAGTGCCTTAGGCACTACGCCACCAGAGCTCTTGCTCATAGATGTATCAGTCAAGAAATCAAAAGACATATTGCATTGGTCAAATCTGCAAAAGACACCTTTAAAGTACACAAAAGCAACGATGTCTCATTGAGGACTAAGGTGCATGCCCCTGACTCCAGGCATACTATTTTCAATTGCATTAGATGCATGCGAAAGGTGCACAATGCATAAAGAAAATTGTAATATCCATGCCTTTGAAATATGATGTTCATGAAGAATATTGAATATACCATGGAGTGCCAGAAAAAGGCACAAAAATCTGTCTTGAAAGAATTATAGCCAGAATATCCCTTAGAAATGAGAATGGAGAGACTTCACCTATTTTTTGTTGTGTTGTATATAGGGTCACTATGAATCAGAACTGAATCAACAGAACTTAACAACAACATATCTGTCATAAGAAGCCCTGGTGGGAAAGTGGTTAAAGTGCTCAGCCATTGACCAGCCAGCTGCTCTGCAAGTGGAAGATGGGGCAGTCTAATTGCATAAAGATTTGTGGCTGTTAGGTGCCATTGAGTTGGCTGTAAATCATAGCAACACTATGTACAACAGAACAAAACACTGCCGAGACTTGCACCATCCTCACAATATTTACTATGCTTGAACCTGTCATCATACTGTGTCAGTTCATCTCATTGAAGGTCTTCCCATTTATCACTGACCCTCTACTTTAACAAACATGATCTCCTTCTCCAGGGGTTTGTCCCTTCTGAGAAGACCAGAGTACGTGAGAAGAAGTCTGGCAATTCTCTCTTCTAAAGAGTATTCTGACTGTACTTCTTCTAAGATAGATTTGTTCACTCTTCTGGCATCCCATGGTATTTTCAGCATTCTTCACCAATGTCACAATTCAAATGCATCAATTCATCTTTTGTCTTCCTTTTTCATTATCCAGCTTTTACATGTATATGAAAGGATTGAAAATACCATGGCTTGAGTCAGGGACAACTTAGTCTTCAAAGTGACATCTTTGCTTATTAACCCTTTAAAAGGGTCTTTTGCAGCAGATATGCCCAGTGCAATATGTCATCTGGTTTCTTGATTGCAGCTTCCATGGACATTGATTGTGGATCCAAGTGAAATGAAATCCTTAACAACTTCAAACTTGTCCCCACTTATCTTGATGTTGTTTACTGGTACAGTTGTGAAGATTTTTGTTTTCTTTATGTTGAAGTGTAATCCATGCTGAAGTTTTTAATCTTCAGCAGTAAGTGGTTTAAGTCGTCTTCACTTTCAGCAAGCAAGGTTATGTCATATGCATATCACAGGATGTTAACGATTCTTCTTATGATGCTGCATTCTTCTTCTGAGCAATTATTTGCTAAACAATAGGTTAGATAAGTATGGTGAATGGATATAACCCTAACTCATACCTTTCTTCATTTAAACCATTCAGCACATCCTTGTTCTTGTTTGAATTGCTACCTCTTGGTCTAAGTACAGGTTCTTTATGAGCACAATTAAATGTTCTTGAATTCCCATTCTTCACAATGTTATCCATAATTTGTTTTGATCCACACAGTTGAAAGCCTTTATATGGTCAATAAGACACAGAAAAACATCATTCTTGTATTCTTTGCTTTTACCCAAGATTCATCTGTCCTCATCAATGGTATTTTTCATTCCTTACCTTCTTCTGAATCTGGCTTGAATTTTGGCAGCTTCCTGTCAATATACTGCTACAACTACTTTTAAATTATTTTCACCAAAATATTATTTGTGTGTGACATTAATGCTATTGTGTGACAATATTCATATTCTTTTGGATACCTTTTCTTTGGAATGGTCATAAATATGGATATCTTCTTGTCTTTGGTCAGGTAAAAGTCTTCCAAATTTCTTGCAACAGTGGGTCAATTCCTGGAGCCTTCTTTTCACCAGTTCCTTCACTGCAGCTTGGACTTCCTCCTTCAGTAGCACAGGTTCTTGATCATATACTACATCCTGGAATGGTTGAAAGTCGGCCAAATCTTTTTGGTACAGTCACCCTGTGTATTCCTTCCATCATCTTTTATACTTCCTGTATCATTCAGTATTTTGCCATTAGAATCCTTCAACTTGAAGACTTTAATTTTTTTCTTCTGTTCTTTCATATTGAGAAATGCCTCACGTGTTCTTCCCTTTTGTTTCTCTAACTCCAGGTCTTTGCACATTTCATTATAAAACTTTACTTTGTCTTCCTGAATTGCCCTTTGAAATCTGTTCAGCTCTTTTACTTTATCATTTCTTCCATTTTCTTAGCTACTTTCCATTCCAGAGCACATTTCAGAGTATCGTCTGACATCCATTTTGGTCTTTTCTTCCTTTCCTGTCTTTTTGAAGACCTTTTGCTTTCTTCACACATGATGTTCTTAATGGCATCCCACAATTTATCTGGTCTTCAGTAATTGGAGTTCAGGGTGTCAAATTTATTCTTCAAGCGGTCTCTAAATTCATGTAGGATATAATCAAGGTCATGTTTTGGTTCTCATTGACTTGTTTTAAGTTTCTTCAGCTTCAACTTAAACTTGCATATGAGCAATTGCAATTAGTCTGTTTCACACTAAGCCCCTGGCCTTGTTCTGGCTGATGATAATGAGCTTCTCCATTGACTTTATCCACAGATAAAGTCGACTTGATTCTTATGTGTTCTATCTGGTGAGGTCCACATCTATGGTCATTGTGTATGCTGTTGAAAAAAGTATTTGCAATGAATAAGCCTTTGATCTTCCAAAATTCTATCATACAATTTTCTGGTGTCATTTCTATTACCAAAGCCATATTTTCCAACTAGCAATGTTTCTTCTTTGCTTCCAACTTTTGCATTCCAATCACTGGTGATTATCCATACATCTTTATTGATGTTTGGTCAATTTCAGAGTACAGAAGTTGGTTAAAAAAATTCTTCTATTTATTCATTTTTCCCTTTAGTTGTTGTTGTTGTTATATGCCGTCAAGTTGGCCCC
>NW_006922278.1:756863-761960 GCF_000298275.1 Orycteropus afer afer | reverse complement strand
TACAGTTCTTCATAGTATCCTGATATTATCCTTTTTATTTCAGTTGGTTCTGTTGTGATGTCACCCATCTTGTTTCTTATTCGTGTTATTTGTATTCTCTCCCTCTTTTCCTTTGTTAAATTTGCCAGTGGTTTGTCAATTTTATGATCTCCATTTTGTTTTTGATGACTTCCAATTTTCCTAAATTCATTCTTTGTAAATTCTCTGTTCCAATTATTAAATTAATAGATGTTTGCATCTGTTTCTACTCATTTCGAGTCATGCCATGTCTGCCAATGGAGGTCCTGAAAGCTTTACTTTAGCCACATAGTTAAGGTCATCATCTCTATTCTGAGGAGTCTTCTCTTCCCCAGTCAAATTTTGAGTGCCTTTTTACCTGATCAGCTCATCTTCTGGCACTATTTCAGACAATGTTTCAGGGTTATTTATAAAGTTTTCCAGTAATTATATCATACAGTGTTTCACTGCTATTCTTATGGTTTTCAGTGGCCGATTGTTTGAGATGGATGGCCTCCTCCTTCTGCCTATTCTGTCTTAGCCTGGAAGCTCTGCTGAAACCTGACCACTATGGGTAACCCTGCTGGCATTTTGCAATTCCAGTGGCATAGCTTCCAGCCTCTCAGCAACACACAAGCTACCATAGGATGACAAACTGACAGACAAGTTTGTCTCCCTTAGTTGTTCTTCACCACTCTACAACTGCCTACCTCAGGCTCTAGCCTTAAAATAGAGCCACCCCCAAGCAAAAGCAGACCCCTAGCCCTGTGCCTGCCTACCTCAGGCTCTGGTCTTAAATATTTGGTAGATGTTAGAAAATGCAACATTTGTGGCAAAGTTTGGTGTAGACTTTGACAGCTATTTTAGTTACCTAGTGTTGCCATAATAAAAATACAAATGGGTGAGTTTGAAAAACAGAAACTTATGCCTCAGTTCTGGTGGCTAGTCAGGACTTCAGCAGGGAGATCTCTGTCCCAATTAGCTCTAGGGGAATATCTCTCCTTGTTTCTTTCAGCTCTTAGTAGTCCTAGGAATTTCTTAGCTTGTATATATTTTCACATGAGCTCTGTCTCTTCCCTGTATGTGTGACTCTGTTTCTGAGTGTCCTTCTATTTTATAAGACATAACTCAGAAGGCATTAGTATTAAGACTAACCTTACTCAGGTATGATTTTTCATTAACATAATTTATAAAAACTTCAAAGAAACATCTCATTATCCCTAAACAGGGTCATATTCATAGGTAGGTTCATAGGGTATCTATTGAACAGATTAACAGTTTAACAGATTAATAGTAATTTAACAGACAATTTAATAATAATTTAATTTAACAATAATAATTATTATTATACAATATAATAATAATAATAATAATAATAATTTAACAGATTAATAGTTTAAGCTCACAATTTGCATTCATCATTTACTTGACAAACAGCAATTACCCTTGCCATTAAGGAGAATATATTATGGAAAGAAAGATAGAAAATCAGTGAATACTATGGAGAGTTTTAAATGATGAGAAAATTCATTTGCTCAGAGAAATGGAAAACCTCCCCGAGTCTGACCTTGATTATGTGGCCTCATATCAGGCAATTTTTCTAAGAGTAAGTTGTATTTGAGTCTTAAAGTTCACATAAAAATAACTAAGTGAATTAAGTTGAGTTGGAGATAACTAAGTTGAGGAAAGACATTCTAAATAAAAGAAACAGCAATGGCATGCTTAGAACCTTGGGTACTTAACAATGTCCTGTTTGTCAAGTAAATGAATGAATGGAAATTGTGGACTTGAACCATTTTCAAGAGAAAGTAGAGATTATGTATTCTTACAATTTGTATTAGAAACCTCTAGACAAGGAAGAGATCATTTCAAAGCAGAAAAAATATGTAAAACTAAACCAGATAAACAAATTATGATAAATAGGTTGTTGTTGTAGATTGAATTGTGTCCTCCAAAAAGATCTAATGCTACACCCACCAATGCATTTTCTACAAGATATTAACTCTACTTTTCCCAGGAACTCTTTCTTTCTATTTATCTACTCTATGAACGAACAGTATATTCTTCTGAACTGTGTTACAAATATGAGAATATTTTAATGTATCCATTTTTGGCAAGAAGAGAACAATTTCTAAGATGGCTTTATAAATCTGTTTATTTTAACACTCAATATATTATACTTGATGTTTTATTTTGTTTTACTCACCATCTAAAAATATAAACTTCCTAAAAGTAAAGACCATGTCTTATATTTTTAAATACGCAATTTAGTGTCTGGAGACAGTAGGTCAATAAAGTATCCATGGATAAATATATGAGAGAATAATGAATGATTATCCACTTTTAGGTATCTTATTTGGTTATTCAATTTTGGTATATTGGAATAAAATTTTCATATCTGTTTATTATTTTTTAACTCACCATAACCAAAAGCAAAATTCTATTTCATATATGAAACTTATTGCCTTAATCACCCTAATCTAAACAGGTCATTGTGCTACAGGATCGTGGTTCAGTGTGGTAGCTGGAAAGTGAAGTGAAGGAAGATATACTGGCACATCTACTATTAACTCTCCACTGACTCTGGCTATCTTGAGAAATGCTGCACTACTTCCAGGGTAGCTTATATAGATCCTCAGCCAGGGAAGAGGGATAACTTTTTAAAAAAAAAAAAAATTATAATTGTGGAATTTTCTTCCCTATCTAAGAAATCCCAGTCAGCTGTAGGGATCAGGTGAGGAGAGGGAACACAGGCACGCCCAAATCAGCAGGGTGGGAGAACTAGAGAAAGGAAATGAATGGGACCGATGGGAGTGAGCTGCAGGGATCCAGGTTAGGAGAGGAAACCCAGGCATGCCCAATGCAGCAGGGTAGGAGAGCAGGAGAGAGGGGATTAAAAGGCCCAGGAACTGGGACAGAGGAGGAGTCAACTGTAGGGACCCAGGTAAGGGTTGTACAAGAGATTTCCAACAGGGACACAAACTTGTCTGTCAGTTTGTCCTACCATGGTGATGTGTTGATGTGAGTTTTGAGGCCAAGCAACTGGCATTTTAAACCCAGCAGGATACACATGGTGCATAGGTATCAGCCCAGCTTACAGACTGAGACAAACCAGGAAGAAGGAAGAGGCCATTCACTTCTCAAAGAATTGGCCAGGGAAAACCTTATGAATAGCAAAGAAATGCTGTCTGATACATTACCACACACCTTTATGAATAGTCAGGTTAGGTTACAAAGCTCTCAAAAATAGGACTGGGAAAGACTTGCATCATCAGAGTAAATCCAATCTTACTCATATGGATAAGATAAAGCTTTTGAGACCTCCATTTGCTGATGAGGCACCACTCAAACTGAGGAGAAAAAGCTGCAGACATCCATTAATCATTGGGACATGGAATGTACGAAGTATGAATCTTGGAAAATTGGAAGTTGTCAAAAATGAAATGGAATGCATAAAGATTGATATCCTCGGCATTGTTGTTGTTGTTGTTGTTCGCCGTCGAGTCGGCCCCGACTCATAGCGACCCCTCCTTGGGTTTCCGAGGCAGTATCACTACGGAAGTAGGATTGTCCAACCTTCCTTCTGAGGAGTGGCTGGTGGGCTTGAACCGCCAGCCTTCTGGTGAGCAGTCAGCTGAAATGGACTGGTTTGGGCCATTTTGAATCAGAGAAATATATGATTACTCTGCCGGGAATGACAGTTTGAAAAGCAATGGTGTGGCATTCATCATCACAAAAGATGCTTCAAGACCTGCCCTGAAGTACAATGCTGTCAGTGATAGGTTAATATCCATTCACTTACAAGGAAGACCCATTAATACGACTATTATTCAAATTTATACACCAACCACCAAAGGCAAAGATGAGGAAACTGAAAATTTTTATCAACTTCTGCAGTCTGAAATTGACTGAACATGCAATCAGGATGTGTTAGTTATCACTGGTGACTAGAATGCAAAAGTTGAAAACAAAGAAGAATCACCAGTAGTTGGAAAATTTGGCCTTGATGACAGAAATAATGCTGGAACTTGCATGGTAGAACTTTGTAAGACCAATGACTTATTCATTGCCAACACCTTTTTTCAACAACACAAATGGCAGCTCTACATGTGGACTTCACCAGATGGAACATACAGGAATCAGATTGACTACATCTGTGGCAAGAGGCAGTGGAAAACCTCAATATCTTCAGCCAAAACAAGGCCAGGAGCTGATTGTGGAAAAGATCATCAACTGCTCATATGCAAGTTCAACTTGAAGTTGATGACAATTAAAACAAGTACAAGAGAGCCAAAATATGATCTTGAATATATCCTTCCTGAATTTAGAAATCATCTAAATAATAGATTTGATGCATTGAACACCAGTGACCAAAATCAAGAAGAATTTTGGGAGGATATGAAGAACATTATCCATGAAGAAAGCAAGAGATCACTAAAAAGAAAAGAAAAGAAGAGAAGACAAAAAATGGATGACAGAAGAGACTCTGAAACTTGCTCTTGAGTGGAGAGAAGCTAAAGCAAAAAGAAGAAATGACAAGATAAGGGAGCTGAACAGAAGATTTCAAAGAGCAGCTCGAGCAGACAAAACCAATTACTATAATGAAATGTGCAAACACCTGGAGTTTGAAAACCAAAAGGGAAGAACATGCTCAGCATTTCTAAAGCTGAAAGAATTGAAGAAAAGATTTAAGCCTCAAGTTGCAATATTGAAAGATTCTATGGGCAAAATATTGAATGATGCAGGAAACATCAAGAGAAGATGACAGGAACACAAAGAATCACAGTATCAAAAATAACTGGTTGATTTTCATCCATTTCAGGAAGTGGCATATGATCTAGAACCAATGGTACTGAAGGAAGAAGTCGAAGCTGCAATGAAAGTATTGGTAAAGAACAAGGCTCCAAGAATTGATGGCATACCCGTTGAGATATTTCAACAAACAGATGCCCCATTGGATGCACTCACTCAGTTATGCCAAGAGATTTGGAAGACAGCTACCTGGTCAATTGACTGGAAGAGATCCATATTTATACCTATTCCAAAGAAAGGTGATCCTACAGATTGAGGAAATTATAGAACAATATCATTAATATCGCA
>NW_006922278.1:751060-755995 GCF_000298275.1 Orycteropus afer afer | reverse complement strand
AATAAGAAAGACTGAAGAAGAGTTGATGCTTTTGAGTTGTGGTGCTGGCAAAGAATGCTGAAAGTACCATGGACTGCTAAAAGAACTAACAGGTCTGTCCTGGAAGAAGTGCACCCAAAATGCTCCTTGGAAACGAGAATAGCCAGACTTCATCTCACCTACTTTGGTCATATTGTAAGAAGGGACCATTCCCTGGAGAAGGATGTCATGCTTGGTAGGGTGGAGGGTCGACGAAATAGGGGAAGCCCTTCAATGAGATGGATTTACATGGTGACTGCGATGATGGGCTCAAGTATAGCAGGGATCATAGAGCTGGCGTATGATCGGGCAGTGTTTTGATCTGCTCTGCATGAGGTTGCTATGAGTTGGAAACAACTCAATGGCACTTAAAAACAACAACAACAATCTAAGAAAAACTATTAGAAAATTTCATATCATTTATACACCACAGTAACAATAAAACTTGTTTTATTGCCTTTTTTATGTCTCAAATAAAGTATAGACTGGCTTCATACTTAGGGTAATTTTCTTTCAAGTATTTCCTATCAAAGGAAAGACAATGAAATGATTGCTCATTTGAAGCATTGTGAAATTAATGGTTTACTATTGTATATATGATTGGTTATTATTTATTACTCTAGTCATAAAAATATTGAATGTATTTTAATGATTTTCTTTAAAAGATTTTACTGATATTTAGTTTTTAAAAATTAAGCCATTAAATAAAAGAGATATATTCTTATTTTGAGATTCTTCACTTGAAATATATCCTTTAATGGAATTTATATTCTTTTATATTTGTAAAGTATAAGGTATCAATATTATATGCATGCTAATCTTATGGTTTATATTGGTTCATATTATATATAACAGTTTAATTTAGTATTCTTAAATGAATAACTTCTTTTGCAAGGATCAGCACAAAGCTGAATCCTAGGAGGCAGGAGTTAATGATGTCTCAAAAGTCCAGCTTTTCCAAACTTGTGTACCACTCTTTCATCTCTAACATCAACTACCCATTCCTTCTCCCCTCAGTAAACTTCCTCCAGGTTTTGCATCCAGTAATTTGCTGCAACATCTTACAGAGCCCATGAACTATACTTAGACCTAAGTGATTTATTAAGGAAGTAAGGGTATAACTCGGCATAGGAATCCACTCGGAACTAACAGGAGCAACTCAGGACACAGTTCCTTGTTCAGAACTGCTTTTTCTTACCCTCTATCACTGGGCCTTGCTGTGGCCTTCTGCTGTTCACCTCTACTGCAGGCCTTCTTGGGCAAGTGTTACAACTCTTAGCTCCATGGGTCAGGAAGCCTCACTGCAGCCTTCTGGTGCCACTATCATTCTTACAGCTGCACTCTCGTCTCTTGCTATTTTCTGAGTTACAACTCCTTTCTACCTTTGTGTCTCCCTTTAAGCCCAGTAATATGTCAAACTGCCAGTACACTCATTAGGGTTCCATACACATTATTTGCATGGTCCCAGCCCCACAAGGATGCCATGAACCTTACTTACATTATTAGCAAGCTATGCAATCCCCTTAGTGTTCAACAAGCACCTCATTTTCATAGTACCACCCAGTCGTTTGGTGGGAGTGACAAAGACTATGGTTAGAAAAACCATACTAAGTAATTCACTGTGGTGCAGTCCCATTCTGTTTTATTCATATACTAAGTTCTTGGCAAAAAAATACATTTCTATTTATATATATTCTCTTAACAGCTCTTATATCTATTTACTTAAATGTATATATTGCATATGGAGAATCCTTGTAGCATCAGTAGTTCATTCATACTTCCATTAATTTTGTGAGACATAATTATATTTCTTCAATATTGTAAATATTAAATCCACAGGAAAGTAGTGTATTATTTGATACTGGTCTTCTTGTAAATTATGAACCTAGCTGATCAATGTCTCTCCAATAATCTGGAAATTAATTTTATTTCTAACATTAAAAATAGAATTATATAGTGATTTTTACATTTTATTATTTATTATGAATATTTGTCTCAATTTACATTTTTCTTAATTTAAAGTAATATAAGCAAATAAAATATATATATCAATTATCTTCAGCATTGATTAGCTATTGATATTAAAGTTCACCTAAATTTATTAAGTTGGCCTTGTAGCATGTTCACTAATTATATAACACTTTTTAGAAGAGATCAAAAATAGTTCTACACTAAAAAATATTTTAGTATAATTTATCTTATTTTCAATGAAATTTTATACAGAAAATTGTGTAGAACTTGCATAATAATGTTTTTTTTTTTTTTTTACTTCTAAATGCTCTGGTAGCATAATGGTTAAAGCATTTGACTGCTAACCAGAAGGCTGGCGGTTCAAACCCACCAGCCACTCCTCGGAAGGAAGGTCGGGCAATCTTACTTCTGTAGTGATACTGCCTCGGAAACCAAAGAAGGGGTCGCTATGAGTCGGGGCCGACTCGACGGCACATAACAACAACAACAACAACAAATGCTAAAAATTATGTTTTCCATGGTAGAACACGAAAATTGGATTATACTAAACATCTGGTTTAAAGTAAAATTGTACATATATTCAATGTCTGATACTATGTAAACAAAATAATTGTCTACAACATTTGTCATCAATGTGTTCTACAAATGCATACACAGAACCTATGAGATTTTTATTATCATTTATCTTAGGAATTCTGATTTTGAATAGGGAAAATCACAATTGGAATATATTGTCTGTTAACTTCTCCAGAGAAATACATAATTTTATGGTAATATTAACAAGTTAGCATCTGTTTTCAAGACAGATAAATTGTTTTACCTGATGTGTTTGAAAAATTGTATCTATTAGAGCTAGAGTAGATCATAGTGGTTTAATTCTTTATTTTTCCTGAAGACAACTTAGTCCTTGCAAAAACGGCAAGGAGGCCACATATTCTGACCTCCTCTAACCCTACAAGAGGAAGACAGGATTACCAGTAGTAACCGAAGGCCTATTCCTACAAGGCCAGATATGCTGCCTCCCTCCAGCCCTTTCACCAACCGTTCCTCCCAAAGCACCCACCACCTCTCTCCTGGGTTTGATAATTCGCTGCAGTGGCCACACAGAGCTCACAGATTATGGGGTTTATTAGGGAAGCACCACAGGCTACAATTCAGGTTCAGGAAAACTGCTCAGTCTCTCTCCCAGCCCACCGTCCCTCAGCCAACAGTCTCTCACAGTCTCTTTCCCAGCAGTGCTGGTCCCTCAGTATCTCACTCAGCGATGCATGTCTCTTGTGCCTCTTTCCCAGGAGAAAGTGTGTCTCTTGCAGCAGCACGTTTTCCTCAACCAGCAGTCAGAGAGAGTTCTGCCTCCAGGAGGCCTCCTTTTGAGCCCATAAGGGTGGTCAAACTAGCCAATCACAGCATCAGAACTCTAAGCACGTGAGAGAGAGTGGGAACCTCCCAAAACATTGTATTGTGCCATGCCCAACAGAAATAACCCAGGTGGATAGCTTCAGCAATCAGGAGCTCCTCAGTTGCTCATAGAAAATCCCACCTTGGGGTTTACAAAGACTTATGGGTAGAAAAGCCACACTAAGTAATTTACTACACTGCAGTACTCAAGAAACAGAGAGAATTAGACAAGACCTCAGAGCAGTTTTAATTGAGCCAGAGTCAGAATGAAGATTCCACTCTGCATTCCATAACTCTATTCCATTTCTCAAATCAGAGTGTGTCAGGGTTGTATCCTTTCACCATACTTATTCAATTTGTATGTTGAAGAGATAATCTGAGAAGCTGGATTACATGAAGAATGTGGCATCAGGATTGGAGGAAGACTGATTACCAACCTGCGATATGCAGATGACACAACTTTGTTGCTGAAAGTGAGAATGACTTGAAGCACTTGCTGATGAAGATTAAAGACTACAGTGTGTAGTATGGATTACAGCTCAATATAAAGAAAACATAAATCCCCCCAACTAGTCCAATAAATAGCTTCATGATAAATGGAGAAAAGATTGACATCAAGGACTTCATATTACTTGGTTCTACAATAAACACAATGGAAACAGCAGTCAAGATATAAGATTATGTATTGCATTGGGCAAATCTGTTGCAAAGGACTTCTTTGAAGTGATGAAGAGTAAAGATGTCTTCTTGAACACTAAGGTGTGCCTAACCCAAGCCATAGTATTTTCAAAGACCAAAGAAGAGTTGATGCTTTTGAGTTGTGGTGTTGGAAAAGAATGCTAAGAGTACCATGCTCTGCTAAAAGGACTAACAAATCTGTCTTGGAAGAAGTGCTGCCAGAATGCTCCTTGTAAGCAAGAATGGCCAGACTTTGTCTCCCCTACATTGGTCATGTTGTCAGAAAGAATCATTCCCTGGAGAAGGATATCATGCTTGGTAAAGTGGTAGGTCAACGAGGAAGGGGAAGGCCCTCAACGAAATGGATTAGATACAGTGACTGCGATGATGGGCTCAGGTATAGCAAGGACTGTGAGGCTGGCACAGGACAGGGAAGTGTTTTGTTCTGCTGTGCATAGGCTCTCTATGAGTTGGAGATGGGTTGATGGCACCTAAGGAAAACAACAACAACAACAACTAAATAAATAAATAAAACTAAACCGAACTCTCTACCATTGAGTCTATTCTGACTCATAGTGACCCCCTTTGGGTTTCCAAGGTTGTAAATCTTTACAGAAATAGATTGCCCAATCTTCCTTCCATAGAGTGGCTGGTGGGTTTAAACCACCAGCCTTCTGGTTAGCAGTCAAATGCCTAGGCATGAAAGGAAACTAGGAAATTATTTTTGCTAGTTAAAGCTTAAATGAAGCCTTTTGATAGAAAATAAGCTTTGCCACTTATGTGACTAATCCTAATATATCTGTTAAAAACCAAAAAACGTACAACTAGCCCCAGGGTTACAGGTGAGGAGAGACAACTCAGGGACACCCA
>NW_006922278.1:744100-750354 GCF_000298275.1 Orycteropus afer afer | reverse complement strand
TTTGTCTCACCTACTTTGGTCATGTTGTAAGAAGGGACCATTCCCTGGAGAAGGATGTCATGCTTGGTAGGGTGGAGGGTCAATGAAAGAGGGGGAGGCCTTCAACAAGATGGATTGACATGGTGGTTGTGATGATGGGCTCAAGTATAGCAGGGACTGTGGGGCTGGCACGGAATGGGGCAGTGTTTCGTTCTGCTGTGCATGGGGTCACTGTGAGTCGGAAATGACTCGACAGCACTTAACAACAACAACAACAAAGTTGAATTTGAAAGAAGATGCTAACATGTCTGCTGATTTAAACTGTTTTCAATGTAGTCTAAATATGTCAAGGTCAATAAAGAAGGAGATGAGCTTCTGGGTTGAGTATTTAAGGATCTTAATACAAATATATTTAATTAAACAATAATCACAATGTCACAATGCCAATGACTGTACATAATAACCATATTCTGTAGACAGAAAATTCATCACAAATCTGGACAATAACCAAAAAACTTGTAAAAACTGTTTTGCTTAAGAACTTGAATCTTTTGAGTTGCAATTACTATATAAGTTATGGGTATTAAAGAAATACTGAATTATTTGTACATAATGATCCCTTATAGAGTATTTTAAGTATGCTGATCAAATTAACTTACTTTTTATTTGAATAAGTGATGTCTTATCTCAGTGTGGAATTAAACTCACTTGATAAATTCAAAGGACAACAAGATTTGAATAAATTATCAGGGGAAAAAAAAAACAACAAACCTCACTGTCATCAAGTCTATCCTGACTCATAGTGACCCCTCCTTGTCCTTGGGGTTCTGAGGTGGTATCCCTATGGAAGTAGATTGCCCAGTCTTTCTTCAGAGGAGTCACTGGTGGGTTTGAACTGCCAGCCTTCTGGTTAGCAGTCAAATGCCTTAAGCACTACAAAGATGTTACCTTTTAGAATATATATATTATTCTGGACTGTACTGTTAACTATATATTTCTTTTATAATGTTAAATAATAAATCAGAATTGCTATTCAAAGAACAAAAGTAAGAATTGCTCTGTTAATAAAATCTTACTTAACTTTAACTATCTGTATTTAAATTAATATTGACTGAGTCAGACTATGGACAGGATATGACTGGTGAGGATGAAGATTAGGTTCCCATGACTTACCATGGGTTTCCTTTTAGATATCAGTAATCATTTATGATACTTAAGATCACCACTTGTCTGTCAGTTTGTCATACTATGGTGCCTTTGGTGTTGCTTTGAGGCTGGAGGCTACGCCAATGATGTTTCAAATATCAGCAAGGGGATGCATGGTAGACAGGTTACAGCAGACCTTCCGGATTAAGACACACTGGGAAGGACAGAGCCACCCACTTCTGAAAAAAATGACCATAAAAACCTTATGAGTATCAGAGAAACACTGTAACATATTACTGGGAAACTTTATGATTAACCATGAACCATTGTCTGATATAGTGCTGGAAGATGAGCTTCTCAAGTTGGTAAGCACTCAAAATATGATTATGGAAGAGCTATCTCCTCAAAGTAGAGTTGACCTTACTGATGTGGATGGAATAGAGTTTTCAGGACCTTCATTTGCTGATGGGGCAAGACTCAACATGGGAAGAAACAGCTGCAAACATCCTTTAATAATCAGAACGTGGAATGTAGGAATTATGAACCTAGAAAACTTAGAAGTAGTTAAAAATGAAATGGAAAGCATAAAGCTCAATATCCTAGACATAGGTGAACTGAAATGGACTGATATTGGCCATTTTGAATCAGACCATCATATAGTTTACTATGTTGGAAATGACAAATTGAAGAGGAATGGCATCATATTTATGGTCACAAAGAATGTTTCAAGATCTATCCTGAAGTACAATGCTATCAGTGTTAAGATAATATCTCTACACATACAAGGATGATCATGTAATACCACTATTATTCAAATTAGGAGCTCTGGTGGTGTAGTGCCTAAGGCATTTGACTGCTAAGCAGAAGGCTGGTAGTTCAAACCCACCAACCACTCCTCAGAAGGAAGGTTGGACAATCTACTTCCATAGTGATACAGCCTCGGAAACCCAAGGAGGGGTCATTATGAGTGGGACCCAACTCAATGGCAGTGAGTTGAGTTTGTTGAGTTGATTATCCAAATTTACTCACCAACCACAAAAGCCAAAGATGAAGACGTTAAAGATTTTTACCAACTTCTGCAGTCTGAATTTTTACCAAACACATAATGAAGTTGCATTCATAATTACTGGTGATTGGAAGGTGAAGGTTGGAAACAAAAAAGAAGCATCAGTAGTGGGAAAATGTGGCCTTAGTGATAGAAATGACACTGGAGATCATGTGATAGAATGTTAAAAGACCAAGGACTTTGTCACTGCAAATATCTTTTTTCAACAACATCAATGGTGGCTATATTGCAGACGTCACCAGATGGAATACACAGGAAACAAATTGACTATATTTGAGGAAACAGGTGATAGAGAAGGTAAATATCTTCAGCCAAAACAAGATCATGAGCTGACTGTGAAACAGATCATAAATTGCTCATGTGAAGAAGAAAATTAAAAGAAGTCCACAAGAGCCAAAATGCAACCCACCTGAAATTAGAGACCATTTGAAGAATAGATTTGATGCATTGAACACCAGTGACCAAAGACCAGACGAATTGTGGAATGACTTCAAGGGCATCATACATGAAGAAAGCAAAAGGTCATTGAAAAGACTAAAAAGGAAGAAAAACACCAAAAGGGATGTCAGAAGAGACTCTGGAACTTGCTCTGGAACAGAAAGTAGCTAAAGTGAATGGAAGAAATGACAAGATAAAAGAGCTGAAAAAAAATATTTCAAAGGGAAACTCAAGAAGACAAAGTAAAGTATTATAATGAAATGTGCAGACTTGAAGTTAGAAAGCCAGAAGGCAAAAATATACTCAGCATTTCTCAAGCTGAAAGAACTGAAGAAAAAATTCAAGATTTGACTTTCAATATTGAATGATTCTATGGGCAAAACACTGAATGATGCAGGAAGCATCAAAAGATGATCGAAGGAATATGAACAGTCATTGTACAAAAAAGAATTAGTTGATGTTCAGCTATTCCTGGAGGTAGCATAGGATCAAGAGCTTACGGTACTGAAGGAAGAAGTCTAAGCTGCATTGAAAGAATTGGTGGAAAACAAGGCTTCGGTAACTGACACAATATCCATTGAGATCTTGCAACTAATGGATGCAGCACTGGAAGTGCTTACTCATTTATGCCAAAAAATTTGGAAGACAGCTACCTGGCCAACTGATTGGAAGGAATCTATATATGTGCTTATTTCAAAGAAAAGTTATCTAGCAGAACATGGAAGTTTTCAAACAATATCTATCACACAAGTAAATTTTTTCTGAAGATAATTCAAGAACAGTTGCAGCATTACATTGACAGAGAATTTCCAGAAATTGAAGCTGGATTCAGAAGTGGATATGGAATGGGAGATATCATAGCTAACGACAAATGAATCTTTGTTGAAAGCAAAGAACACCAGAAAGATGTTTACTGTGTTTTATTGCAAAAGCATTCGTGTGTGGATCATAACAAATTAACAGATAACATTGTGAAGAATGGGAATTCTAGAGCACTTAATTGTGCTCATAAGGAACTTCCACATAGACAAAGAAGCTGTCATTTGAACAGAACAAGGGTATACTGCATGGTTTAAAATCAGGAAGGGTATGTGTAAGAGCTGTATCCTTTCACCATACTTATTCAATATGCATGCTGAGCAAATAATCCAGGAAGATACCCTATATGAAGAACACAGCACCAAGATTTGAGGAAGACTTATTAACAACCTGTAATATGTAGATGACACAACCTTGCTTGCTGAAAGTGAAGACGACTTGAAACACTTACTGATGAAGATCAAAGACAATTATCTTCAGTATGGATTACACCTGAATTTAAAGAAATTGAAAATCCTCACACCGGGACCACTAAGATACATTATGATAAATAGAGAAAAGATTGAGGTTATCAGAGATTCATTCTACTTGGTTCCACAATCAACACCCATGGAAACAGCAGTCAAGAAATCAGATGTCATATTGCACTGAGCAAATCTACTGCAACAAAAGACCTCTTTAAAGTGTTAAGTAGCAAAGATGTCACTTTGAAGACTTAAGATGCACCTAACCTAAGCCATGGCATTATCAGTAGCCTCATATGCATGAGAAAGCTAGCCAATGAATAAGGAAGATGGAGGAAGAGTTGATACCTTTGAATTCTGATATTGGTAAAGAATACGGAAAATACCATGTACTGTCAGAAGAACCAATAAATCTGTCCTAATAGAAGTACAGCCAGAATATTCCTTACAAATGAGAATGGCCAGACTTTGTCTCACCTACTTTGGTCATATTTTCAGAAGGGACCAGTCCTTGGAGAAGAATATCATGCCAGGTAAAGTAGAGGGTAAGCAAAAAGGGGAAGACCTTCAACAAGATGAATTGACACAGTCACTGCAACGATGGGCTCAAGTATAGTAAGAATTGTGAGGATGGCACAGAATTGGGCAGTGTTTCATTCTGTTGTACATAGGGTCATTATGAGTTGGAGCTGACTCAATGACACCTAACAACATCAACAAGAAGCATTTATGAAGGACCCCTGATAGTGCAGTGATTAAGCATTGCCCTGCTAACTGAAAGTTGGTATTCTGAACCCACCACCTGCTCCAGGGGAGAAAGATGTAGAAGTCTTCTTGTATAGAGATTACAGTCTAGGAAATCCCATGGAACATTCCACTCTTTCCTTTAGGATCACTATGAGTTGGAATCATCTAGATGGCAACAGGTTTAGGCATTTATGGAAGTTCCTGGGTGGTGCAAAAGATTAAGCATCAGACTACTAACCAATTAAGCACTGGACTATTATCTAAACCATGTTAGTTATGTGAATCTATGTGTATCTGGAAATATTCCCCAAAGAGGAGAAGAGCAAATGAATGATGTGGCAAATAGGGTTCTATTACACTGAGTACAAATCTGGTCAATGCTAGGGCCCAATTTACTGTGAAACAAAAGGTCTCAGGGGCTGATATTTAAAAGAGATACAGGAAATATATTTACAGAGCCCATGTCATCTTTGCCAATTTAGTTAATTTCTATATTTATTTCATAGGACACTTAAAAGTTTGTGTATCCATGGATATCCCTGACAATAAATAAGTTCATACTTGTAAAATTTAGAATGGTACCTGGCAAAAAGTAAGGGCTTTCTAAATGTTGTTTTCAATATCTTTGTTGCAAGGGACCAAGATTTAAAGTACAACCTTAATTTCTGGAAAATTTACCAATGAGGCAAGAACAAACTTTTCAGGGAGATAAGGAACCAGCATCATGAGAAGTCACAATAGAACTTCCACTTCTTCCTGGCCAGATCAGAAGCTGCCTGTGAAAGTGGCATGGAGTTTAGCCTGAAGGTATTTACCACCTCTGATTCTTAATTTCTTAAGGGAGTCATTAATGTATTCCTTTCTTACCCTTTGTATCTTCTGTATGCAACATTTGGTGGCTATGTGACTTTGAAGAAGTTATTTAACTTCTAGTTAATATGACTGTTATTCAAATTTATGCACCAACCACTCAAACCAAAGATGAGGAAATTGAAGATTTTTATCAACTTCTGCAGTCTGAAATTGACTAAACATGCAATCAAGATGTGTTGCTTATCACTGGTGATTGGAATGAAAAGTTGGAAACAAAGAAGAATCACCAGTAGTTGGAAAATTTGGCCTTGGTGACAGAAATAACACTGGAAATCACATGATAGAATTTTACAAGACCAATGACTTATTCATTGCAAATACCTTTTTTTCAACAACACAAACATGGAGTTCACCAGACAGAGTACACAGGAATCAGATTGACTACATCTGTGGCAGGAGCTCTGGTAGCACAGTGCCTAAAGGCACTTGACTGCTAACCAGAAGTCTGGTGGTTCAAGCCCACCAGCCACTCCTCGGAAGGAAGGTTGGGCAATCTACTTCCATAGTGATACTGCCTCAGAAACCCAAGGAAGGGTCCCTATGAGTTGGGTCCAACTCGATGGCACATAACAACAACAACAACATCTGTGGCAAGAAGTGATAGAAAAATCTCAATATCTTCAGCCAAAACCAGGCCAGGACCTGATAGTGGAACAGACCATCAACTGCTCATAGGCAAGTTCAACTTGATGTTGAAGACAATTAAAACAAGTCCATGAGAG
>NW_006922278.1:740386-743324 GCF_000298275.1 Orycteropus afer afer | reverse complement strand
GAATACCCATTGAGATGTTTCAACAAATGGATGCCCCACTGAAGGCACCCACTTGGTTATGCCAAGAGAATTGAAGACAGCTACCTGGCCAACTTACCGGAAGAGATCCATATTTGTACCCATTCCAAAGAGAGGTGGTCCCACAGAATGTGGAAATTATCAAACAATATCATTAATATCACATGCAAGTAAAATCTTACTGAAGGTAATTAAAAAATGGTTGCAGCACTATATTGGCAGATAACTTCCAGAGGTGTAGGCTGCATTCAGAAGAGGATGTGGAACAAGGGTTATTATAGCTGTTGTCAGATGGATCTTGGCTCAAAGTAAAGAATATCAGAACAATATTTATTTGTGTTTTATTGACTATGCAAAAGCACTTGATTATGTGGATCATAATAAATTTTGGATAACATTGAGAAGAATGGGAATTCTAGAGCACTTTATTGTGCTCATGAGAAACCTATACATAGACTAGGAGGCTGTCATTCAAACAGGAAAAGGGAACACTGCATGGTTTAAAATGAAGAAGGGAATGCATCAGGGTTGTATCCTTTCACCATACTTATTCAATCTGCATACTGAGCAAATAATCCAAGAAACTAGACTATATGAAGAAGAACATGGCATCAGGATTGGAAGAAGGCTCATTAACAACCTGTGATACACTGATGACACAACTTTGCTTGCTGAAAGTGAGGATGACTTGAAGTACTTACTGATGAAGATTGAAGAATACAGGCTGCAGTATGGATTACATCTCAATATAAAGAAAACAAAAATCCTCACAACTGGACCTATAAGCAGCATTACCATAAATGGAGAAAAGATTGAGGTTGTCAAATAATTTACATTGCTTGGTTCTACAATCGATGCCAATGGAAGCAGCAGTCAGGACATTAGACGATGTGTAGCATTGGGGAAGTCAACTGCGAAGGAACTGTTTCAAGTGCTGAGGAGCAAGGATATCTCATTGAGGACAAAGGTGCACCTGACACAAGCCATGGTATTTTCAATCGTCTCATATGCATGTGAGAGCTGGACAATGAATAAGGAAGACCAATGAAGAGTTGATGCTTTTGAGCTGTGGTGTTGGTGAAAAATGCTGAAAGTATCGTGGACTGCTAAAAGAACTAACAGGTCTGTCCTGGAGGAAGTGCAGCCAGAATGCTCCTTGGAGGCGAGAATGGCCAGACTTTGTCTCCATACTTTGGTCATGTTGTCAGAAGGGACAATTCCCTGGAGAAGGATTTCATGCTTGGTAAGGTGGAGGGTTGATAAAAGATGGGAAGGCCCTCAACAAGGTAGATTGACACGGTGGCAATGGCGATGGGCTCAAATGTAGCAAGAATCGTGGAGCCGGCTCAGGTCCAGGCTGTGTTTCGTTCTGCTGTGCGTAAGGTCACCATGAGTTGGAGATAACTCAATGACACTTAACAACAACAACATTTAACTTTTTTGAGCCATAGGAACTAATCATTAAAAGGTTCAGCATTAGAGTTGTTGTTGTTGTTGTTATGTGCCATTGACCCATAGCAACCTCTCCTTGGGTTTCCGAGGCAGTATCACTACAGAAGTAGATTGCCCAACCTTCCTTCAAGGAATGGCTGGTGGGTTTGAACTGCCAGCCTTCTGGTTCGCAGTCAAGTGCCTTAGGCACTACGCTACCAGAGCTCCTCCCCGCTTCATAGAAATACCTAATAGTTCAGCCTGTCCACCCATCTATCTATTTGTATACCCATAATACATATTATTTTAAAAATGTATACTTTTTTATTATATATTTAATGCTTAATTGAACTAAGTGTCTTTATTGGCTTCTTAGTCCCTCCAGGTTTTCCCACCCATAGACAACAGTTATGTTTACTCCTGTCCGTACATCACTGCCTCCCTTGTAAAATACTCTGTGGTAGATGCCTAGAAAAGATATTATTATGATAAAGGACTTGAACTTTTGCAAACACTGATACTCATATTTCTAATATGTTTTAATATAAACTGTTGTTGTTGTTATGTGCCGTTGAGTCGGACCCGACTCATAGCAGCCCCTCTTTGGGTTTCTGAGACAATATCATCACGGAAGTAGATTGCCCTATCTTCCTTCTGAGGAGTGACTGGTAGGTTTGAACCACCAACCTTCTGGTTAGCAGTCAAGTGCCTTAGCCACTATGCTACCAGAGCTCCTTTAATATAAACTAGCACTAGCAATTTAGGAGAGAAGCATGTTATTGCATCCTTTCTAGCCTTGATTATTATTTTGTATGTGATATGATACGTTTGGCATTCCAAATATTCTTATTGGTAGATTTCTCACTTCTAATTAAAATTAAACTTATTTGAAATGGCATTACTCATTTACATTTCCTTTTCTCTGAAGTAAGGACCTCTGGTGGTGTGGTGGTTAAGACATTTGGCTGCTAACCAGGTCAGCAGTGCAGACCCACCAGTCACCCCATGAAAGAAAGATTAGGCCGTCTGCTTCCATAAAGATTTACAGCCTTTGAAACCAAATGGGGGTTGCTATGAGTCAGAATCGACTCCATGGGAGTGAGTTTTTTTTTTTTTTCTTTCACTGAAGTGGTTTTCACTTTCCTATTTGAATCTTAGTGGCTTTTCTTTTGTGTATTATGTTTTATTATGAATTTTCAAACACCATGTATGCATATCATGACTCTTTCTGGGTCATTTCTCCACTGTTTTATGTTTAGAAAATTCTTACCTACCCAAAGGATCGATTAATATTTACTGATATGTTATTCTATTATTTTTGTTTGTTGCAATATTTAACTTTTAAAACCATTTAGAATGCACTCTCAGGGTGCTGATAAGTTATTATTTCCAAAACTTCTAATCAGTTATCTAATGGTCATTTATTTACTTCCCATTTCCCATCCTGATTTTTTATGCTTCCTTGTAAATATACAACTCTGATATATAT
>NW_006922278.1:714854-740066 GCF_000298275.1 Orycteropus afer afer | reverse complement strand
GGTTCAAATCCACCAGCCACTCCTCGGAAGGAAGGTTGGGCAATCTACTTCCATAGTGACATGGCCTCGGAAACTCAAGGAGGGGTCATTACGAGTCAGATCCAACTCAACGGCAGTGAGTTTTTTGAGAATATTCTATAAAATTACAGAAAACAGTAGAGGATATTGGAGAGGACAGCCAGGGAAATTACTTCAAAAATAATCAATCACAGCGCTAACAAAACTACCAATAGTCCCAGTAAAATATAAGCAGTCGTTTACATCTCCATGAACATTATAGCCACCATCAGAATCTGTGAATTTTGCCTTCTCAAGTCTAGCTGTTAATGTTTTCTCTTTCTGGGTGCAGACCCTTGGGAGCACTCAGTTTATTGGCAGATGGTCCATTCTTATACATTTTAAATCAATCTTTAAAAACAAAGATGGGATAATGTCACTTCCCCTAACTTTTTATTAAGCTTAGAATAAATTCCAACATGCCTGTCCTGCACACCTTGTCCGTTGCCTACTTCTCCTGTGTCACCTACTCTACTCTTCTCTTACTTCTGTATTCCATTCAAACTGGTCTTTTTGTCATATTCCAAAATACACGATTTTGATACTTGTTGATCCCTTTAACACTATTGTGGTTATATTTTTGTGTTAACTTCAGTAGGCCTGGTTGAGTAGCTGGGCAGCTGGATGTAGTATGTCACATGATGAGACTGGCAATCAACTCCATGGTGGGATCTACCAGGAGCAGCTGAGTAAGCTGCATTAGGGAATGTGGTCTGCTTCCCATGTATAAGCAGCAGCTCTGGGAAAGGTCTCTAGCCTATGGGATGCTTGGACCCTCCATGTAGCTGTGTCATTGTTCAGCAGCCTGCCATGCTCTGCCAACCTTGGGACTTACAATGGACTTAATTTAATGGCCTGCCATGTTTGGTAACATCGGGACTGTGCTTTTTTACTTGTCAACTTTGGGCTTGTCAGCCTCAGCAGTCTGAGTAAAGAAATGCCTCTAGCTTCAGTGGGCTGGGAGCAAGAGGCAGAGCTGGACCCTAAGGTTGAGATGCTTTCACCCAGCCCCTAGAGCCTGGCACTTTGAACTTGGACTTAAAGCCTCCAAACTATAAGAGAATAAACTCCTGTTTGTTAAGGCCATCCCATTTGTGGTATATTCTTGTCACAGTGGCACTAGGTAACCAGAAACACTATGTCCTTCCTTTCACATAACCTTTTATCATCTTTGAGGTCTCAGATAGGCTATCTCTGACCATCATGCCTAATGTATCTCTCTATATGTGCCACCTCCAGCCATAATTATCCATCTCATTTCAGCATTTGTTTCCATCATAGCTCTTTTCAAATTTATAATTATTCCATTTACTTTTGAAAAATTATTTTTGTGAATATCCTTATAAATTTTATGACAGCATTTAATTTGTGGTGTTGGAAAAGAATGTTGAATGTGTCATGGACTGCTAGATGAATGAGCAAATCTGTCTTGGAGCAATGATAACTGGAATGCTCCTTAGAAGTAAGGATGGTGACTCTTCACCTCTCGTGCTTTGGATGTTATCAGGAGGGACCACTCCTTGGAGAAGGACATTATGCTTGGTAAAATCGGTGGTCACCAAAAAAGAGATGTAGTGACACACTGTCTGCAGTGGTGGGCTCAGTCATAGCAACAGTTATCCAGATGGCACAGGACTGGGCAGTGTTTCTTTCTATTATACATGAGGTCACTTTGAATGGAAACCAATTGGATGGCACTTGATAACAGCAACAACCCACTCTATTACTTTATCTTCACTTCTGCAATTGCCATTGTATGGATGTTGGACTTTATATTTCTATTCTCCATTTATCTTAGCTTTTAAATTTTCCAAACTGGGAGAGTTTCCTGATCTGAGTTTACAGTTCACTGATTGGGCAATCTACTTCTGGAATGACAACCGCCTCAGAAACCCAAGGAGGGGTTGCTATGAGTTGTTTCCAACTCAATGGCAGCGAGTTTGGGTTTTGATTTGGAATGAATTCTCATTCCTGAGTACTTCTCCTATCCTCTACTATAATTCTAATATAATTAACACGCATGTTTTAGGCTCCTATTATCTGGAACATTGATTCCACTTATTCTATTATAAGATATTACTTCTTCTTCTTCTTTTTTTTTCACGGATGTCTTGTGTTTTCCTTTGTAAGCTCATTCCTTTGGAAATATCAAGTGCCTAAAGCTGTATGCCCTCCTGATGATTTAAAGCAGTGGAGGTGAGAAACCTTTTCCAGAGATGTCAGCTATGTGTTGATTTATACCTGTAGTTGTAATTTCTCATATGGGTGAAAAAAGCTTAGGATAAATATGTGCAGAGAAGAAAATAGGTGTGAAATGAAAGAATTTTGCACAGGCTACTTCATAGCCTAAAAGCTATTGTCCAGATGCTTAGTTTTTCAATTTGGGATTCAATAGGAAACAAAGTATAAACTAGTTTTAGACAAGTGGCTAAAACAACTTAACCTTGTTGTTGTTGTTGTTATTATTATTATTATTAAAAGGGAAGTCAGACACCTGTAAAAGTTTATCAAATCATTGACTCATCATCAAATTTAGGGCATTTACCATTTGCTTTGGGCTGTGTGTACATAACTGTATAAGTCACAGTGTTCTATATACAGAGGAATATGATGTTCCAAATGTAAGAGATACATCTACAAGGTTTATGAAGCCTCATAAAAAGGGCTGTATAACTCTGCCTAGAGAGTGATAGAAGAAAAATTCTCAAGGGCTATAATATTTGAGGTACGGTTTTGAAACTTGGCAGGCGTTGCCACAGGCTTGAGAGAAAGAAATGCATTCCAGTGTAAAAAATAGTATGAGAAAAGACTTAGAACTATAGTAGATTAAAAGTTTGGTATTTTTCTAGTGTAAGTGTTGCCAGAGGTAATCTTGGGAGATATGTCAAAGAAGCCATTCAGAAATCAAATCCTGGAGGCATCAGTATTCTATAAGTTTTTTGTAGTTTTTTTTTTTTTCTGTTAATGGTTGTCAATCATGAAGAACTTTAAGTGGAAGAGTAATTCAATCATATTCACATGTAAGAAAGATTAGGTATGTAACATTTTGATAGATACAAGAAAAAATGCAAGAATAATAGCAGCACAGATATTTAGAATGTCATTGCTAGAGCCTATATCAAAGTTAATGATCCAAAAAGTAAGTCAACATTACAGAGAGGGAATGATATTGAGCAGTAGAAACATGACCTGTGTGATAAAGAAACTGATTCTTCTTATTATTTTTAATTAATTTACATTTGAATCACCTCGTGTTACTGATGGCTACCATATTGGATAGAGCATGTCCTCAAATTATGAATAGTCTGGTCTGTCCTTGTTACTAGATACAGTTGAGATCATTTTAACTCACAGCAATCTTATGCACAACAGAACAAAACACTGCCAGGTCCCATGTCATCCTCACCATTATTGCCATGCTATGTTTGATCCCATTGTTGCAACCATTGTGTCAGTCCATCGTGTTGAGGGTCTCCCTCTTATCGTGGATTCTCTACTTTGCCAAACATGATATCCTTCTCTAAGGATTGGCGTTTCCTGATACATGACCATATTATGAGAGACAAAGTCTCATTGTCTTTACTTCTAAGGAGCATTCTGGCTATACTTCTTCCAAGACACATTTATTTTTCTGCCAGTGTATGCTGTATTCAATATTCTTTGCCAACACCATAATTCAAATGCATCAATTCTTTCTCTGTCTTCCTGACTGATTGTTTAGATTTTTGCCTGCATATCAGGTGATTGGAAATACCATAGCTTAAGTCAGGTGTACCTTTGTCTTCAAAGCGACATCTTTGCTTCAAAATACTTAAAGAGGTCAATCTATCTATCTATCTATCTATCTATCTATTTATTTATTTATTTATGTAGCAGATTTGCCCAAAGCAATACGTCCTTCAATTTCCTGACTGCTTTTTCCATGGGCAATGATTGTGGATCCAAGTAACATGAAATCCTTGACAATATCAGTATTTTCTCTGTTTATCATGATGTTGCTTATTGACAACCTCAATTCTTTCTCCATTTAGAACAATGTTGCCTATTGGTACAGTTGTAAGGATTTTTTGGCTTTTTGAAGTGGAGATGTAATCCATACTAAAAGAGTCTATAGTCTTTGATTTTCAAATCCTCTTCACTTTCAGCAAGCAAGGTGTTGTCATCTGTGTATCACAGGTTGTTAATGAGTCTTCCTCCAATCTTGATGCCATACTATTCTCCATGTAGTCAAACTTCTTGGATTATTTTCTCAGATTGAATAAGTGTGGTAAAAAGATACAACCCAGATGCCCACCTTTCCTGAACACAGTATTTCCTTGTTCTGATCAAATGACTGCCTCTTGGTTTATGTACAGCTTCTGCAAGTGTTTTGGAATTTCCATCCTGTTTGCAGTATTATGCATAATTTGTTATGATCCACACAGTCAAATGTCTCTGCATACTCAAGAAAACACAGGTAAACATCTTTCTGGTATTCTTTACTTTTGCCAAGGTATATCTGACATCAGGAATGATGTCCCTCATTCAACGTCCTCTTCTTAGTCCAGCTTGAATTTCTGATAATTCTCAGTGAATGCACTTCTGCAACCATTTTTTAATTATCTTCAGAAAAATTGTACTTGAATGTGATATTAATGAGTTTTTTTTTTTTTATAACTTCTGCTTTCTATTGGATCACCCTTCTTTGGAATGGCACAAATTTGGACCTCTTCCTGTCAGTTGGCCAGGTAGCTGTCTTCCAAATTTCTTGGCATTGACAAGTGAGGTCTTCCAGCATTGCATTTGTTTGTTGAAATATATCAACTGGTATTCCATCAATTCCTGGAGTCTTGTTGTGCAGCTCAGACTTCTTCCTTCAATATCTTTGGTTCTTTTACAAATACACTCTCCTTAAATGTTTGAATACCAACTAGTTCTTTTTGGTACAATAACTCTGTACATCCTTTCCATCTTCTTTTGATGATTCCAGCATCGATTAGTATTTCCCCTAAAGAATCCTTCACTATTGCAAGCCAAGTCTTTAATTTTTTCTTCAATTATTTCAGCTTGAATAATGCCAAGTGTGTCTTTCCTTTTGATGTCTTTGCATATTTTACTCTAATACTTTTTCTTTCTCAAGCACCCCCATGTATGTCATAGTATATCTTAAAATGTGAGTGGGTTTTATGGATCATTTAAAATAATGAGTAGTTGATAGGAATCACTAATGACACTTACAGATAAAGAAAAGAAAAAAGTCAAGAGCAAAATCCTGGTAAAATGAACATTTCAACTATGGAAAAAAGAAAAGGAACACTAGTGAATTATTGAGAAAAAAAGATAATGTACTGGTTGGAGGTAAATTATTAGAGAAGAGTGTCACAGAATCTAAGGAAGGACAAGTTTCATTACAAAAGGTTTGATTGAAAACTTGAGTTTGATTAAAAGTATCAAAATATGTCTGACAAAGAGCAGTTAATCTTCAGAAAACAATTTCATCTGATGATAAGGATAAATATTGTGTGGTAGTAATTACTGTTGTCTTTAGCTGCTATAAAGTCAGCCCCCAACTCATGGCAATCCCATACACAATGGACTGAAGCCCTAACTGGACCTGCAGCATTCCCATAATCAGTTGTTCGTTGACCCATTGTGATCCATAGTGTTTTCAATGGCTGACTTTTTGAAGGAGATCACCAGCCCTTTCTCTAAACACCATGTTGGATAATAAATAGGAGATGAGCTCAAAGTTCATATGATAAGAACATAAAAAATAAGAGAGAAAGAATTGGCAAAGAATTTTAGAATTTAAAAATAATTATGTGGGAATTAAATTACATTTGTAGTTTGAAGTGGAGGCATCTGTTTGCAGAAAGAAGTTAAAAGAATGAAAAAAGGAGAAAACTGATGCAAAATTTTAGAGACATGGGAACTGATGAAAGTGGAAGCAGTAGGATTAGCAGTCAATGGGACAGAACATTTTTTCCTTTGAATTTGGAGGGAAAATCAAAAGTAGATGGATGCATATGCTCTAAATATCTAGGTAGAACTTAAAACTTTACCTGCCATATTTTGTAAAACATATGTTTTTAAATACCATAAGATGAAAATGAAGTAAAAATGTTTGCTTTGCATATGCCATTCTTCTCCGTATGTGTACAGGGGAAGCAAGTTTTTAGTTTAGATTTGATTCTAGTTAAATCCTAAGAGTCTTCTTCTTCTTTTTTAAATGTTGTTTGGGTGGAAGTTTGCAGAGCAAATTACTTTTCCACTCAACAATTTATATGCATTTTCTTTTGTGGCATTGCTTACAATCCTCTCAATATAACAGCACTCTTCCCACTTTTCTTTGGACTCCTCATTTCCATATGTCCTTCTTTCCTGCCCCTTTCTGCCTTTTGAACTTTGTTTTTGGATAAATGCTGTCCTTTGTGTCTTATGTGGTTGATTGTACTAAGGAGTATATTCCTCACTGTTATTATTATTCACTTTATAGGCTAAGGGCCTTCCTTTTTAAAAAACAAACATAACTATGGCTTTCTTCTTCAAACTCCTAGGATGTCATAATATTTTAGTTAGCAAAGTGTTATTTATTTATTTTCTTCCATTGAATAATAATAACATCTTTGGTCATGACCCTACTTTGGTCATGTTGTCAGAAGGGACCATTCCCTGGAAAGGATATCATGCTTGGTGGAGTGGAGGGTCAGCAAAAAAAGAAGAACACACTCAACGAGATGGGCTGATACAGTGGCTGCAATAGTGGGCTCAAGTATAGCAAGAATTGTGAGGCTGGTGCTGGACTGGGCAGTGTTTCATTCTGTTGTAATTAGGGTCACTGTGGGTCAGAGCCAACTCAATTCGACCTAACAACAACAGCATCTTCTTAGAATTTATAGAAGTATATCAAATACTGCATTATGCTTTTACAACATTAAAACATAAAAAAAAAAAAAATTGGCAATTAATTTTTGGTTGGGCTAAGTCACAAAACATTTCAGTCCGTATGTGACATTATTGGCATGAGGTTTGTATTCACTAAAAATGAACATACAATTTCCTGCCTAAGGAAACTAGAAATGAGTCTGCTATTTAGAGTAGTAGCAAAAATTAGAGCACTATGCTTTTCTATGGAGTATATTTATATTTTAAGAAGTCTTGAGATAGTGTACTATAATTTGCACCTGTGTGGCACAATTGGTTAAGTGCACAACTTTTAACTGAAAGGTTTGAAATTTGAACTTATCCAGAGGCATCTTGGAAAATGGGTCTTGTTATCTACTTCTGAAAGGTCACAGCCTTGAAAATGTTATTGTGCAGTTCTATTCTGTACTTATGGAGTTAACATGAGTCAGAATTACCTCAACAACAATATACTATAATTATAACAAAAAAAGTCAGATTTATATTGAACTTGAATAGATAATCTGGAAAAAAAATTATTTATTGCCAGGTTCGAGAAAAAAGTACAAATTCAACTAAAGAGTGTGTCACAGTATTTCAAAGTCCATATGTAATGCAAATGGTTAAAATGATTGGCCTCTAACCAAAAGGTTGGAGGTTTGTGTCCATCCAGAGGTGCCTTGGAAGAAAGGCCTGGAGATAGACTTATGAAAAATAATCCATTGTAAATCCCATGGAGCAGAGTTCTAGTCATGGCGACATGAGGTCACCTGTCACAGTCAACTCAACAGCAACTAGTTAATTGAATTCTAACAACAACTAAGAGATTTCATTTCTCACTGTGTTATCAGATGACAGCTGCAGACATGAAAGTGAATGAGGGAATACAAAACAAAAACAAAGTAAACAAATAAATACACAAAAATATGATTAGAGAAAATTCAGTTTAGTTTTAGGCACATATGCTCAAGAGTGGAGATTCCTATGTATTTTCTTTCTTTTCTGTTCTTTGGATTTCAAGTTTGTGGTTCTTTTCACTTTATAAGTAATCTCACTATATAAGTAAGCTTACCCTTTAGGGAGCAGGAAATCACAGTCATAATTATCCAGAACTTTTTGCTTTCTCGTATGTCTTTGTATAGCTAATTATGTTCTTGTTTTTAGTGAACAATTTTTAATTTGTTAGGGTCAATTTCAAGTTGTAGCTCCCACCACATTTTCAATTTAAATACTCAACATATTTAGGGAAAATACATTTTAGATTAATAAAAAAGACATCTTTCAGGATGTGAGGTTTTTTTCCCATTACTTTCCATCTCTTTCCTGATTCCTTGAAACATAACTTGATGAAGTATTTCACTCCTGGTTTATTTGTTATAAAGGGGGCATTGAAATATACTCACTCACTCACTGCCATGGAGTCGATTCTGACTCATATGACCCTTCCTTGGGTTTCCTAGGTGGTTTTTCTACAGAAGTAGATTGCCCCATCTGAAATATAACGATCCATTAAATTCTAACATCAAGATGAAAAACAAACCTTTTCTTCTTCTGCAAACTTCATTCCATAAGAGCAGGACCAGGAACAGGCTTTTATTTCCACATTTTAGGTCAACATACTAGCTACACTGAGTCCCCTGTTCTTTTTCAAGCTTTCTATCCAGCAGCAATTCTGCAGCTGCTGATAAGTGTGTGTCAGCTGCGGACTCCATCATCCTTATCAGCACCTCCACTCGCTATTGCTTTCATATATCACAGTTTTAAAATGCGAAGTTTGAATTTTTTCTCCTTCTGTTGGCACCCCTGCATGCCAAGTAATCAAGAAGAACAAATTTCTATAGTGAGGAATTATACAATCTTCTTTTTTCTTTTAAGGTTTAGCCATTGGAGTTGTTCTGTATATGTGTGTTTTAATATTAACATTTCCTCTTAAATATTTAAAAAATATTTTTATGTATTCAAAGTTTTAATATATTTTAATTTTGTCTATCATAATTTGAGTTTAGGAGCTCTGGTCGTGTAGTGCCTAAGGCACTTGACTGCTAACCAGAAGGCTGGTGGTTCAAACCCACCAGCCACTCCTCGGAAAGAAGGTCGGGCAATGTACTTCTGTAGTGATACTGCCTCAGAAGCCCAAGGAAGGGTCTCTATAAGTGCAGTCCAACTTGAGGGCACATAACAACAATCTGAGTTTTCATATTTTCTTAAATCTAAGAAATTAAAGAGGAAATTAGAGTAAATAAAAGATCTCCCTCAGCCCTAACACTTTGATTCTTACTTTCTTACTGTTTTGCACACATTATGAAAGGAAAAACAATAATGTGTCATGAACAGTTCCATTTCATGAATGCAATATTGACTAGGATATATTTTTCTTTCAGAGTAGTATCACTGTTTTTAAAACCTACTTAGGTGGTTTATATTTATGGCATTTGTCTGGATTTAATGAGATAGACTTTCTTGTTGTTGTTGTTGTTATGTGCCGTCGAGTCGGACCCGACTCATAGCGACCCCTCCTTGGGTTGCTGAGGCAGTATCACTACGGAAGGAGATTGCCCAACCTTCCTTCCAAGGAAGTCTAATTTCTCATTAATTTCCCAACATCCAAGTACTCCAGAACTATCTGTGTGGTCACTGCACCCTTCCATTGTGACCAGTGTCTGCACTTTGAAAACAAGAAGCCAAATGCTGTTTACTATCTAATTCTTTATGACATTTTCATTAATAAACAAGTGAAATAAAATTTAAACATTCAGTTTTCTCCATTCTGATTTCTAATTTTGATTGAGTCAAAATTTGCATGAAGTACTAATAGCATGCATATGTGTAAGTTGAACTGTGTGCATGTCGTCATTTTAAGATATATCTCTGGTAGCATAGTGCCTAAGGCACTTGACCACTAACAGAAGGCTGGTGGTTAAAACCCACCAGCCACTCCTTGGAAGGAAGGTTGGGCAATCTACTTTTGTAGTGATAATGCCTTGGAAACCCAAGGAGGGTTCGCTATAAGTTGAGTCTGACTCAACGGCACATAACAACATAGTCAAACAGTTCTAAGTGAAGACAGTATTGATAGTATTGCATTCAACTATAAAAAAGATAAATTTATATATTTTTCCCAGTCATAGGTAAGGACAAAATGAAATAACAGAGATAGAAGTATATGTACTGTTAAATTAGAATATAAAGGCTAGTTACAGTAATTGGGAACTGTTTACCTTATGTTGTTGTGTTACTGTTAGGTACCATTGCGTGGATTGTGACTCATAGAAACAAAATGAAACACTGCCCAGTCCTTGTTATGTTTGAGCCCATCATTACAACCGTTGTGTCAATCCATCTCATTGAAAGTTTTCCTCTTCTTCTCTGACCCTCTACTTTACCAAGCATTATATCCTTCTTCAAGGAATGGTCCCTTCTGACAACATGACCAAAGTAGGTGAGACAAAGTCTGGCTTTTCTCACTTCCAAGGAGCATTCTGACTGTACTTTTCAAGGACAGATTGTTCATTCTTCTGGCAGTCCTTCGTGTTTTCAGTATTCTTCGCCAACACCACAATTCAAAGACTTCAACTCTTCTTACATTTTCCTTATTCATTCATTGTCCAGGTTTCTCATGCATATGAGGTGATTGAAAATACCATGGCTTGGGTCAGGCACACCTTAGTCTTCAAAACATGATCTTTTCTCTTAACACTTTATAGAGGACTGTTGCAGTAGTTTTGCCTGGTGCAATACACCATCTGATTTCCTCACTGCTACTTCCATGGAAGTTGACTGTTGATCCAAGAAAAATGAAGTCCCTGACAACTTCAATCTTTTCTCCATTTATCTTGATGTTGCTTATTGGTCCAGTTGTGAGGATTTATGTTTTCTACAGAAGACTGTAGTCTTTAATCTTCATCAGTAAGTGTTTCAAGTGCCCTTTACTTTCAGCATGCAAGAGTGTGTTAACAGCATATTGCAGGTTGTTAATGAGTCTTCCTCCAATCCTGATGCTGTGCTTTTCTTTATATAGGGCAGCTTCTATGATTATTTGCACAGCATACAGAATGAATAAGTACTGGCATCTCCTTGTTCTATTTGAATGAATCCCTCTTGGTCTATATACAGGTTCCTCAGGACCACAATTAAATGTTCTGATATTCCCATTCTTTGCAAAATTATCCATAATCTGTTATAATCCACACAGCTGAATGTCTTGCACGGTCATTAAAACACAGGTAGACACCTTTCTGGTATTTCAGAAAGATCCATTCAACATCAATAGTGATATCTGTCATTCTGTGTCCTCTTCTGAATCCAGCTTGCATTTCTGGAAGTTCCCTGACAATATACTACTGCAATCATATTTTAATTATCTTCAGGAAGATTTTCCTTGCATGTGCTATTGTGATAGTGTTCTATAATTTCCACATTCTGTTGAATAACCTTTCCTTGGAATGGGCACAAATATTGATCTCTTACAGTCAGTTGACCAGATAGGTTCTTCCAAATTTCATGGCATAAACAAGTATGTGCCTTTGGCATTGCATCCATTTATTGGAGCATCTCAGTGTGTATCTCATCAATTCCTTGAGACTTGTTTTTCACTGATTCCTTCAGTGCAGCTTGGACTTTTTCAGTATCATTGGTTTCTGATCATATGATATCACCTGAAATAGTGACATTGAATAATTATTTTGGATACAGTGACTCTGTGTTCTTATATCTTCCTTTGATGCTTCCTGCATCATTCAATTGCCCATAGAATCCTTCAGTACTACAAATTGAGGCTTGAATATTTTCTTCGGTTTTTTCAGCTTGAGAAATGCAGAATGTGTTCTTCCCTTTTGACTTTCTAATTCCAGGTCTTTGCACATTCCATTATAATACTTTCCTTTGTCTTCTTGGGCTGCCCTTTGATATCATCTATTCAATTATTTTATTTCAACATTTTTTTCCATTCACTTTTGCTAATCTACATTGAAAAAGCAGGTTTAAGAATCTCTTCTGACATCCATTTTGTTTTTTTTCTTCTTTACCTGTTTTTTTTTAGTGACTGTTTGTTTGCTTTCATCACATATGATCTTCTTGATGTCATCCCACAACACAGCTGGTCTTTGGTCATTGGTATTCAATATGTCAAATCTATTTTTCATAAGGTGTCTAAATTCAGGTGGGATATAATCAAGCAAGTAACTTGCCTTTTTTGGACTTTATTTTAACTTTCTTTAGCCTCAATATGAATATGCATAAGAACAATTGATGGTCTGTTCCACAGTCAGCTTTCAGCCTTCTTTCAATGGAAGATTTTGGGCTTTTGCGTCACCTCTTTCCACAGAAGTAGTAGATTTGATTTCTGTGTATTCTATCTGGAAAGGACCACTTGTACAACCACTGTTTATGTTATTGAAAAAACGGTATTTGTAATGATTAAGTCATTGGTTTTCCAAATTCTATCATGATAACTCTGGGGTCATTTCTATCACCTGGGAAAAAAATTCCAACTACTGATGATTCTTCTTTGTTTTCAACTTTTTCATTCTAATCATCAATAATTATCAATACATTTTGATTGCAAGTCTGATCAATTTCAGACTGTAGACATTGGTAAAAACCTTTAATTTCTTCATCTTGGCTTTAGTTGTTGGTGTGTAAATTTAAATAATGGTAGTATTAAGTATTCTTCTTGTAAGCATATGAATATTGTCCTATTACTGACAGCATTGTACTTCAGGATAAATCTTGAGATGTTCTTTTCAATGGTGAATGCAACCCATTCCTCTTCAATTTGTCATTCCTGACATAGTAGATCATATGATTATCTGATTAAAAATGGCCAATACCTGTTCATTTCAACTCACTAATATCTAGGATATCAATCTTATCTATTCCATTTCATTTTTGACAACTTCCATTTTTTCCTAGATTCATAATTTCTATGTTCTATGTTCCAATTATTAGTGAATATTTGCAGCTGTTTGTTTCTTCCCTTTTTGAGTTATGTCCCACCAGCAAATGAAGGTCCCAAAAGCTTTACTCTATCCATGTCATTAAGGTTGACTCTACTTTTGGGAAGCAACACTTCTCAAGTTGTATTTTGAGTGCCTTCTAGCCTGAGGAGCTCATTTTCTGGCACTATATAAGATAGTGTTTCAGGGCCATTCATAAAGTTTTCCAGTAATTTATCAGACAGTGTTTCACTGCTGTTCATAACATTTTCAGTGGCCATTTTTTTTTTTTTTTTCCCAGAAGTGGATGGTCCTATCCTTCTTCCTAGTCTGTCTTTGTCTGGACACAAAACCCATTGCCATAGTGTCATATCTGACTCATAGTGAGCCCCCCTTGGGTTTCTGAGGCAGTATCACTACAGAAATAGATTGCCCAAACTTCCTTCCAAGGATGAAGCTCCACTGAAACCTGTCCACCATGCGTGGCTGTTGTTATTTGAAATACTGGTTGCATAGCTTCTATCCATATGCAGATGACACAGCCTTGCTTGCTGAAAGTGAAGGTGACTTTAAGCAATTTCTGATGAAGATTAAAGACTAAAGTCTGCAGTATGGATTACACCTCAACATAAAACAAAAATCCAAAACTGGACCAATAAGCAACATCACAATAAATGAAGAAAAGATTGAATTTGTCAATTCAATTTCATGTTACATGGTTCCACAATCAACACCAATGGAAGCAACAGTCAAGAAATCAGACTTTTATTGCACTGGACAAATGTGCTACAGAAGAACTCTTCAAACTGCTGAGGAGCAAAAATGTCTCTTTGAAGACTAAGATGGTCCTAACCCAAGCTATGATATTTTCAATCTCTTCATATGCATGTGAGAGCTGGACAATGAATAAGGAAGACTAAAGAACAGTTGATACTTTTGAGTTGTGGTGTTGGCAGTGAGTACTGAAACTACCATGGACTGCCAGAAGAATGGACAAATCTGTCATGAAGAAGTGCAGCTAGAATGCTCACTGAAAGTGAGAATGGCCACACTTCATCTCACCTACTTTGGTCATGTTGTCAGAAGGGACCATTCCCTGGAGAAGGATATCATGCTTGGCAAAGTGGAGGATCAGTGAAAAAGAGGAAGGCTCTCATGAGATAAATTGACACAGTGGCTGCAACGGTGGGCTCAGGCAAAGCAAGGATTGTGAGGCTGGCACAGGACCAGGCATTGTTTCATTCTGCTGTACATCACACTGCCATCAAGTCAGACCCGACTTATAGCAATCCCTCCTTGGGTTTCCAAGGTGGCATCACTACAGAAATAGATTGCCCAACCTTCCTTCTGATGAATGGCTGGTGGGTTTGAACTGCCAGCATTCTGGTAAGCAGTCAAGCTGACTTGACACCACCTAACAACAATTTTTCTATTAATCTGTATGTCAAAGAATGCAATTTAACTTCTTGTTAATTGAAATTACAATTTGATTTAGGGAGTGAGCTGTGGAAATGCCTCAAAAATCTAGATGCCAGGTATAGGAGAGGCTTCTGTCCAGGGTGATGACCTACCTTCATCTTGTATTGTATTGACAGATTTGAAAAATAAGAGGCATTCATGCTGAGCTGACGGTAATGGCTTAAACTTCACAGACTCAGAGATTATGAGGAGAGGAAGCTGAACGGTAGCTGTTCTCAGAAAAAGTATTGTTTTTACACAAGTTGTTCTCATTCTTGATAGATTAGTAAAATCATTGTCTGAAAAGTTTGTTTAGGCTAGCACCAAAAAGAATGTTGTATGAACTATGTTTGGTTTATAATCACTGATATGGTTACTCTTTCCTTAAACTTCTTTATAAAAGCCATTCTTGTTCTGTACTTTGGAGTAATTTGTAATTTTGCAAATTGTTGCCCAGCTTCAGTTGTAATATTTGCCAATAAATCTCTTTTACTTTTATTTCAACAAAGTATTTATTTGTTTACTCTTTGCCATTTTCTGGGGTCAGATACATAGGATTAGAAGGTACACTAACTATCTTTGGTGGACCCTGGAACATTGTGGACTCAGGCTCTTGATACCAGCAGAGCTATTTTGGCTCATCATCTTCCCCCATTCCCAGAAGTCATCCAGGTAAAAAGCCTCTTGAATGGCAGTCCACTTCCTGTGGTGACACTTTTTAAAATTTATTATTGAATTTCTTTTGTACTTTCATTTTCCATTTATGCCTCAAATGACTTGATGAATGTCTTGCCAAATTAAGTTTGGTAAGGCTGGCACCACAATCCTCCTAGGTCTTCTATTCTAATCTTGGGAAAATCAAAGTCTCAGCCCATTAAGTTTAAACTCATTTTTTTCATTAAAGTGCATATTTCATGTTTCAATGTGCATTTAGGTTTCAGTATACAGTTAGACTTCAGTGCACCTTCAGATATTAATAGCATGTGTGCTCAGTATTTTATTAGAATGGTGAACATCACCTCTGAGGTCTTGGCAATGCCGTCTTCAGGAACTACAACCTGTTAACATGAGCAAACACTTCATCCCTTGTACACTCTGATTTAGATTGTTTTTGTTGTTGTTATGTGCCATTGAGTCAGACCAGACTCATAGCAACCCCTCTTTGGGTTTCCGAGGTGGTATCACTATGGAAGTAGATTGCCCAACCTTTCTTCCAAGAAGTGGCTGATGAATTTGAACCACCAGACTTCTGGTTAGCAGTCAAGTGCCTGAAGCACTATACCAAAGAGAAAATAAATGACCACAATGGAGCTTTTTTGAGCTAGATAAAGTAGTTTTTCTGCACAATATGTTGAAAAGAAAGATTTCCACATTCAGCAGCCACAGTGGGACATCTATTTTGACTGGTATTTCAATGCATCTAAAATACATCAGGAAAGTAAACTGGGTTCCATGCTAGATGTTATTACTGTTAGATACCATCAAGGTATTTCCGACTCATAGTAATCCTGTGTACAATAGAAAAAAGCACTGTCTGGTCCTGTGCCATTCTCACAATCGTTGCTGTCCTTAGGTGTATTGCTGAAGCCATTGTGTCAGTCTATCTTGATGAGGGTCTTCCTCTTTTTCACTGACCCTCTACCAAGCGTGATGTCCTTCTCCATGGCCTGGTACCTCCTGATAACATGTTCAAAGTATATGAAATAATGTCTTGCTGTCCTCACTTCCAAGGAGCATTCTTGTTATACTTCTTCCAAGATACATTTGTTCATTTTATTGACAACCCATGGCATATTTAATATTCGTTAGAAAAATTATAGTTCAAAAGCATCAATCCTTATTTTGGCCTTCCTTGTTCACTATAGAGTGTTTTCATGCATATGAGGTGATTGGAAATGCCATGGCTTGGGTCTGGCTCACCTTTGTTCTCAAAGTGATATCTTTTATTTTGAACACTTTAAAGAAGCCTTTTGCAGCAGATTTGTTCAATGCAAGATATCCTTTGATTTCTCTACTGCTACTTCCATGGATATTGATTGTGGATTCAAGTGAAATGGAATCCTTGATTTAAATCTTTTTCAGTTTATCATGATGTTGTTTATTAGTCCTCTTGTGAAGAGTTTTTTTTTTTTTTTTCTTTATGTTGAGGTATAATTCATACTGAAAACTGTAGTCTTAATCTTCATTAGTGTTTCAAGTCCTTTATGCTTTCAGCAAGTAAGGTTGTGTCATCTGCATATTACTGAGTTGTTTTCTGACTCATGGAAACCCCTCCTTTGGTTTCCAAAGCAGTTCCCTGTCTATGTACCCCTACAACCATTTTTGATTGCAAGATTCTTTGATTTTATTTTATTCCATTTGATTTCCCAATCTTCCTTCTGAAGAGTGACTGTTGGGTCTGAACTGGCAGCCTTCTTGTTAGCATTCAAATTCTTTAGGCACTACACCACCTACTAAAGAACAATTATACAAACCAGTTAGTGTTGTGTTCCCTGAAATGCCATTTAAAATTAAGTATCTGTAAGAAAGAGCTCTGGTTGTGTAAAGCCTAAGGCTTGTGGTTCACTTCTTAGAAGGAAGATAAACTCCCACAGTTTACTTTTATTTCTTGCTCTAAAGCAGAATTTCACAAAATTATAAAAGAAATTCATAATCCTCCTGAAGATCACCAGAAGATCACCCAAGAGTATAGAGTTCTAGAAAAAAAAAAAAAAAAAACTCTGAACCTGGTTTGCCAGACCTATATCAATTAATAAATATGTCAATATGAATTGAGAGGCTTTGATTTGGATTAAAGTGATCAACTGGAACCATCCAGAAAGATCTTTGACTCTAAAAGCAAATGACTCTGGCATAGAACTACCATGACAAACAAAAGATATAACTAAATTTTTCATAGATTCCATTCCCAAAGCTTTTCCCAGGAAAACAGACTGGGCTAAAGTTCAAGGTTGTAAACAAGAAAAGGATGAGAATATTTATAACTAGAGGGATTACCTAAACAAGCTTTGTGCCAAACACTCAAGCTTAAATCTAGAAAGTCCTTGAGCTGAAATTGCTTTCAACTCTATATTCCTAAATGGATTTTGCCCCGAACTGTCTGAGATAGACAAATATCATAGGCTAGACTATGAAGCTGTGCCCAACCCATAACTGACTAGCTTGGCCTATGGACCAGTGCAAGCACTGGAGTAAAAGAAACAAGCTAAGCGAAACAAATTAATGGCAGTGCAGTTATAGCAATTAGACCCCATGCCACAGGAAAATTCCAAGAAACAATAACAAATCTGGGACTCTTATTCAGGCTACTGTAAAAATCTTGTACATATTAAGAGGATTGTATAAAATTAAATTGAATAATTTGCATCAGGTGGAACCCAACCTAAACTGAAAGGAGGGAGTTTCAGGTTTTCCAATGGCAGCTTTAAATCCTCAAGATGAAACAGTTTAAGTTAATGGTGAATCTAATAAACACTATGACACTCAACCTGCTTGTTTTTGTAGTACTGCCATGACTTTACTAAAAACAGTGTCCACTTCCCTTTAGGATGTTGTTGTTGTTATGTGCCGTCGAGTCTGACCCAACTCATAGTGACCCCTCCTTGGGTTTCCGAGGCAGTATCACTACAGAAGTAGATTGCCCCATCTTCCTTCCGAGGAGCGGCTGGTGGGTTTGAACCGCCAGCCTTCTGGTTAGCAGTCAAGTGCCTTAGCCACTGTGCTACCAGAGCTACCAGTATCCCTTTAGGATACTGTTTCCAAATTAAATGAATCAAACAGTTACAATGTTAAATCTCTACTCCATATTTTCAAACTACTTCAATACATCCTGCTCCCTTGCCAGCCACTGCTCCTTTATATTGTTCCCTACTTTCTCATTCTTCTGAAAATACTGTCCGAAATTCCCTTAAAAAAAAAAAAAAAAAAAAACTACTGAAGGTATAAAGCCATTCTTAAAATGCTTTTGAAACTTTGTCCTGCTGCAGGAGGTCACCAAACTCTGAATGATCCTTTTTTCTTTGGACTTGCACAGAATTACATAGTATTGTAAAGAATTTTCCAAAATTACCCAAGGATCCATATAAAAATGCTAAATGATTTAAAATCCTTGTTGAAACTTCCCACCCTGGGTTACCAGATTTATCAATTAGTCCACATGTTACCAGTATCCAAGATGAATAAACTAATGCCATTATAATTACAAGAATTATAATTTCCTAACTAACAAAATAAACCCAAGCCCTTTGGAGAAACTAAACATGGAATTTGCACTTATTGCAAAAGACCCCTGCATTAGGGAAAAAAAAAGTGTTATAAGTTAAAGAACAATCAAAAGAAATAATCTGAACAAGAGACCTTTCTAGTAGATATACAATAAAGGATCTCTAGGGGTGCAGGAGGGGCCTATCCTTTAATGGCACTAAATTCACAAGGAGAAACTACCATGTATGTTTGCTTGAGAGTAAAACCTTTCTAAATAACTTAAACTAGAAATTTTATGAAATATGTTTTATTTAAGGAGAAGAAGGAACATTTATTAATTCCTGAATGAGAAGAAATAAGAGACTCAGAGGAGTGGAAAAATGTAGACTCTCATAAAACACATAAAAAAGCTTTCTAAGTCTGCAGCACTGAAAAGATCCAGTGCAAGCAAGAAAAACTAAGAAAAAAAAAAAAACCTTTAAAATAGGATTATGTTAAACATCCTTAAAAAGACCTTAGAGACTGCCTCCAGAATGTGGTGATAATTGTCCTTGGCAAGATATCAATATCATTGCTGTCCTCAGATTTCCAGTTGTCCCAAATCTTCATCTCTTACTACTCTAACGTCCGTTCAGATGATTTACATTTTACTGATGACTTTAAAGCTTTTTTATTTTTTTTTTTCCAGTGTAACTATCCACCCTGAAAGGAGCTCTGGTGGCACAGAGGGTAAAGCATTCAGCTTCTAACTAAAAGGTCGGCAGTTCAAACCCACCAGCTGCACGATGGGAGAAAGATGAGGCAATCTGCTTCCATAAAGGTTTACAACCTTGGAGATCTTATGGAACAGTTCTATTCTGTCCTATAGGGTTGCTATGAGTCAGAATCAATTCAATGGCAGTGAGATGGTTTGATCCACCCTGAAAGCCAATATTTATTTGCTTTCATTTAGGAAAATGAGCAATTTACTTAAAGAGTAAAGCCTCAAAGGATTTATTAATGCATTGCTTATTTTTCTCAAATATTTAATGCTGATTTACAGCCATTATTATTTAAAAATGAATCCAAATCATTAGAGTGTGTACTTGATTTATGGGCGCTCTGGAGGCATAGTGCCTAAGGCATTTGACTGCTAACCAGAAAGCTGGTAGTTCAAACCCACCTGCCACTTCTCAGAAGGAAGATTGAGTGATCTACTTCTATAGAGATAGTGCCTCGGAAACCAAAGGAGGGGTTACTATGAGTCAAATCGATTCGATGGCAGTGAGATTTTTTTTTTTTTTGTTAGTTGATTTATTAATATGTTCCACCTCCCACAGGCTGGCATTGAAGATATAATTTTATTGCAACATTTAGCAGCTGATGGACATATAGTTTCTAAAGAAGAATATCTTGTTTAAATTCTGCTAATCTTCTCCCAGAAATTGAAAATGCTAATCACTTTGAGAATAGTTGTTTGGATTTAACTGAACAACTTTTGACTTCTCACAGAAATTAAGGAAAATAACCTTGAAGACAAGGCAACCAAACAAGTTGCTTATCAAATTACTCTTGCCCTTGTGATAACTAAACAGAGAGATAACCATTTTTTTACTGTCCATTTTTTTACTGATGACTCTAATTTTCATGAAAAACTTTTAAAACATGAACAATTAGCTCAAACAAAATAACTTGGAACAAGGAAAAGGCTAAATTGCTTACCAAGAAAATAAAAAATAGAAGAAAAATAATTTTCTTAACAACTCTTGTGTTTCAAAGTACTTATTGTTGTTGTTGTTATGTGCCATCGAGTCGGACCCGACTCATAGCGACCCCTCCTTGAGTTTCCGAGGCAGTATCACTACGGAAGTAGATTGCCCCATTTTCCTTCTGAGGAGTGGCTAGTGGGGTCAACTTAAATATATATAAATTAGGATTAACTGCTTCTCTTCTTCCTATGCCACTGAGGAAAGATATCCTGATATTTAGGTTTAATGATGAATATGTTCATTTTGGACATTTTAAAGGTTAAATTATGAAAAATATGTAACAAGAACAAAAAATAATAAGTTTATTCAAAGAGAATATATTTGATATAGCCAAAGTTCTTATTTGCTGCAATGAAAGATTTAGTAGGTTAATTTACTAAACTTTTTAAAAGCTTTAATGTCAAATAACCAAAACACTAAACCCCTTGCTGTCAAGTTAACTCTGACTCACAGTGACCCTATGGGACAGAGTAGGTTTACAAAGTTGTAAACTTTTACAGATGCAAACTGCCACATCTTTCTCCTGGAATGGAGTTAAAATTAATAAAGAATTTTTAAAAAGAGCCAGGAAAATAGGAAGATCATAGAAGACAGTAGAGTGTACTACAAATCTAAGGATAATATAAAATGAAAAGGTTTAATAATATATATAGAAATCAGGACTCAGATTCTACCTCAGAAAATGAAAGAAATGTCTAAATTGTGACAATAAAAGTTAAAACAGTTAACTTTCCTACAGGAATTTCAAATTACTTATGCCATTAAACTCAAAATTATGAACAATGTGATTATTAGAGACAAAATAACAATCATAGAAATGAAAACTACAGATAAACACACAAACACCCAAGAGGATCAGACGGGGGTCATTGAACAGGAGTATACTCTAGACCAAGGATAGCTTGAGCACAGACTAATCTTGCACACATACCAGTGATACAAAATACCTGCAATCCTTACAGAAATCATAGAAGACAGACACAGAGTAATCCCTCACAGATACCCAGACACTATGGGAGAGAGATCCAACTGATCTACCAGATCCAATGGATCCAAGTACATCCCAGTACTATGGTCCTAAGTACTATCTCAGGACCATAGTAGTGGAGGATACCAGATTCAATTGGTACAACATAATAAATAAAAAGCCTTATTCCTCATCCTACATTGGTGAGTAGTGACTGGGGTCTTAAAAGCTTTCAAGTGGCCATCTAAGATGCAGGTAATGGTCTCCTATTGTTGGAAATGAATGAGAGTGCAAAAAAAAAAAAGAGGGCATTTGTAAGCAATCAGTCCTAGGACACAACAGCCCTTGAAACCAGAAGAACTAGATAGTGCCCAGCTACCAATTCCAACCACTCAGGAGAGGATCGAATCTGGAGATCCTGGATAGAGTGGGAGGAAAAATGTGGAACAAAATCCAAAAACTCAATAATGGCCAGAATTACTGGTTGGGTGGAGTCTAGTGAGACCCCAATACTATGGGCGTGGGATATATTCTGGGCCTGGAATAAAAGTCATTCCCAGGCCCTGGTTCTCAGCCCAATAGTTAATAAGACGTACATGTAGACAGCTCAAGCTGCAGTGATGCACCCACATACTCTATAGAAATGCATCCCTTAGAGCAATACACCATGGGGCACCAGAGGAGCAACATTCACATTGAAGAAATGCAGGACAAACAGGAGTGCATAATAATGAGGGGCATAGGGGGAGGGTTACTGGGCAGGCAGGGGAGGAGACTGGGTTAGTGGTGGGCATGGAAATGGGGAGTGAAACTAAATGTACATGTAACATTGAATGTAACCCAAACTCTTAAAATAAAATAAATAAATAAATAACAAATAAAAGATAATATATTTAAAATATTTTCAATGCACTGTTCCATTTTGTTGTGGCAAAATATAGACATAATTTAAGTTTTCTCATTGATACTTATACATATTTAGAGAAATGTGTACATACATTGCAGAATCTGGATGCCAGATTATTCTTTTAGCTGCCTGTGTATATAAATTTCTACACTTTAACACTTTGGTCAGATGGCAGAAACAAAAAAACATCTTTAAATACCTTAATCTGTAGTACACAGATGATCCCAAAATCATGGAACAAGACTCCATGCAGCCTGATGAAATTTTGAATATTGTAGCTGTTATGACATTAACTGTGCTTCTTTATTGTAGACTTCTTCGATGGTTTTGTTCATAATAGAAGATTTTTTAAGTTTTATACTTCTTTCGTTAATAATTCCTTATAATGCTTACAGGGAAATGCATTTGTTAAGCTGACTCAATCAGTAGTGAATGCCAGCAGTTTAACTGAATGTTAGATCTGTCATCTCCATACCCAATCTGGATATTAAAATTCAGACTCTTTAGAAATCCGTTTTAAATTTCACCTTCCTATCCAATATTCCTAAAAGTGTTGGTTCTTGGCTGGGCTCCATTTTACACACTTAATTGATTATTTAATCAATATAATAATTGTCAGAGTTAATTATATATTTATGAATTGTATGCCAAATGCTTGTACTCACCATTCAAGAATACTTGCTATGCAAAAGATCATATAATGAAGAAACCACTATTCTTTAAAAAAAAAAAAAAAAAATTGTTTCTTCACCTTAGTTAGTGGAGCTCTGTGCTAAGTATTCTTACTAATTCAGCTTTGCTCTTACACTCCTTTTCCTAAAAAGATCACAGAAACAGAGGCCCAAGTTATGGCATAATGAAGATGAAACAATGACTGGCTACCTTTCATGGATAGCATCTGGGGCCTTAAAAAGCCTATTTGCAATATAGATAGCCACCTAAAATTCATAAGAAATTCAAGTTCATGCAGAAGGTATTTTCAGAAAGTACCCTTATAGTAGTGATCAGTGATTATAAATATAAATTCTTCATCAAAAGGGAGGAATTTGGAAGAGCCCTAGAAACCTAGTGGTTGGTGTAAGAGAAGTTTCTGCCTAGGGTACACACCCAGCTCCATCTTGTACTAACAGATCTGAAAAATGGGAGCCATTCAATCCAAGTTGACTGTAATGGGTTAATTTTCTCTAACTCTGGAAAGATGGAGGCAGAACTGCAGCTGCTGTCAGAAAGAATATTTTTGCACTTACCTTAAAAGATAAGTAAAACCATTTTTCAAAATGCTTGTGTAGGCTAGCTTCAGGACAGGATGACTAGAGATTAATGTATGACTTACAGTTACTGATATATGACTAAACTTTTCCCATCTAAAGATCCTTCTCATTTTCTTTAATCTGGAGCAGTGAACTCTGGTGGTGTAGTGCCTAAGGCATTTGACTGCTAACCAGAAGGCTGGTGGTTCAAATCCACAAACCACTCCTTGTTAAGGAGATTGGACAATCTACTTCTATAGAGTTATTGCCTCAGAAACCCAGGGTGGGGTTGCTATGAGTCGAATGATCTCAATGGCAGTGAGTTTGGTTTTTAGTTTTGGAGCAAATTGTAACTTAGCAATTCATTGCCTACCTGCAGGTGTTATATCCTCCAATAAATCTTTTTGCTTTTATTGCAACAGAGTACACATTTTCACACATTGACAAGGAAGGCAATGCATAATTCTCCAAACTAAAAACATATTAAATATTGTGGTGTAGTAAATTACCTGCTATGGCTTTTCTAGCCATAAGTCTTTGTAAATTCCCTGGTGGAATTTGCTGTGACTGAGGAACTCCTGATTATTAAAGTTATCCACCTGGGGTATTTCTGTTGAGAGTGGCACAAAGCAATGTTCTGGGAAGTTCGCTGTCTCTCAGGTGCTTAGAATTCTGATGTTATGATTGGCTAGTTTGGCCACTCTGCCAGGCTCAAAAGGAAGCCTCCTAGAGGCAGAAGTCTCTCTCTGACTGCTGGCTGAGAAGGATGTGCTGCTGAGAGAAATGTGCTCCTGAGAGACATATGCTGCTTGGAAAGAGAAGCAAGAGACATACATTTCTGAGAGAGAGGCTGAGAGGCACACATTGCTGGCAGAGAGACTGTGAGAGACTGTTGGCTGAGAGACAGCAGGCTGAGAGTGACTGAATGTTATTCCTGAACTTGAATTATACCCTGGTGCTTCCCTATTAAACCCCATAATCTGTCAGTTCTGTGTGGCCACTGCTGCGAATTATCGAACCCAGAAGAAAGATGGTGGGTGCTGCAGGATAAATGGTTGGTATCAGGGTTGTTGGAAGGGCTGGAGGGAGGTGGCATGTCTGGCCTCACAGGAATAGGTTTTGGGCTATGGATGGTGATTCTGTCTTCCTCTTGTGGGCTTAGAGGTCAGAAGACGTGCTTCCCTGCCTCTTTTGCAAATATAATTACATTTATTACTGTAATATATATTTAATCTACAGTTAAAGTGTTATTCAAATCAGATTAATTTACTCATAAAATGATTGTCGAACAAGATTAAATAAGATCAATGTGCATATCTGGGCACATGAATTGCCCCATTCATTTTAACTTAATATAGCAAATGTGTATAATGAACATATTAGTTGAATTTAAATAACATAAAAAATAAAATAGTTGACATGATAAGTATAAATCAGGAAGTAATCACAATGCAGAAATCATATTCAAAGTCTAGCACATTTTGTCTGTAAATTTTTATCTCTAAGTTGATACTAAGTCAGTATGTTTCCAGAAACTTTGTTCTTATATACTTATTTAAGGTGATCTTTTATTTGTTTGAAGTAATTCCTTCATTCTCAGCTGTATCTTTACAGTACCTTTCAAATATAAATAATTTTTATAATAAATACATTCTGGTCTTATGGTTTATTGTTGCATGATAATTGTTTTTGTTGTTGTTGTTAAGTGCCGTTGAGTCATTTCCGACTCATAGCGACCCCATGCACAGCAGAACGAAACACTGCCCGATCCCACGCCAGCCCCACAATCCCTGCTATACTTGAGCCC
>NW_006922278.1:710137-711893 GCF_000298275.1 Orycteropus afer afer | reverse complement strand
TACTCTGTGCTACGCCAGTGCTTACCTTGCTCCTGGAGACCCGGTCCCTCTTGGGAGGGTAACAAGGGAAAGTGTTCAGTGCAGATCAGTGAGTAAGCACAAGCCCGCCCGTGCTTACGTTGCATGATATGAAGGTTCTATAATTAAGGAAATATAATTTTCACATTCAATTTGATATTTAATATTTTTCACTGTCTTCCTTTGGAAATTGAATTTCTTAGAGTCTTCTTAATGATTAGTAATATCAGAATGCATCCTTTTCCCCTCAGTGAATTCATTCACAAATGGAAAGTATAAAATTATGTTTATTAGGTTTAGTATTTTATGGAATATCATATAAAGTTAATTCACATTAATTCTGATACTAACACTAACATTAAGAAAAGATATGTGACAAAAGAAAAAACATTTTTCTAAGATAATAATAATCCATAATATTTATAGCATCTTCATGATTACCAACAGTGACAGTGAATGGTATATATGAATATCATGGTCTAATTATAAAACCTCAAAGATGTGGTCTCTGGTTTCAAAGCATTTCTAAAGCTATATGTATTTAAGACAAATTTTGTAAATGACCTCTGAAAATCTACAGATGTATCTTTTGACACATATTATTTTTATAAACCAAAAAACCAAACCAAACTCACTGCCGTGGAGTCAAACCCAACTCATAGTGACCCCTCCTTGGGTTTCCAAGGTGATATCACTATGGAAGTATATTGCCCAACCTTCTTTCTGAGGAGTGGCTGGTGGGTTTGAACTGCCAACCTTCTGGTTAGCATCAAATAGTGACTTTTAAATATCCTGCCAAGTATTAACTTATTTTTATTCATTTTAGATTAGGATTTTGTAACTTGTGTTTCTAACAGGCAGTGGTGGTTCATTGGTAGAATTATTACCTTCTATGTGGGAAAAACAGATTCGATTTCTGGTCAATGTACCTTACGCTCAGTCACCATCCATCTTTAAGTGGAGGCTTTCATGTTGCCATGATACTGAATTGGTTTCAGTGGACTTTACAGACGAAGACTAGGAAGAAAGGGCTGGTGATCTGCTTCCAAATATCTGCCAGTGAAAACCCTATGGGTCACAGTGTGCATGGGGTCCCCATGAGTTGGTAGATAACAACTTGTGTTTCCAGATAACTGAATAATTATTTAGTTTATTTCATATGTTTAAGAATAAAAAAAAAACTTAATTAGTAATAATGTTAGTGTTATTATTGTTGGCATTATTATAAACTTGAAAAGAAGGGTGATGCACAACAATTAAAAAGCACACTATCTAATCTAATCCTTGTGATTTTTCTTTGTTGTTTCCATTTTCAGAGAGAAACAAAATAGCATGACATGAAATATGGCTCAGTTTTATTACAAACGAAATGTGAATGCCCCCTACCGAGATCGCATCCCTCTACGGATAGTCCGTGCAGAATCAGAACTCTCACCATCAGAAAAAGCCTATTTGAATGCTGTGGAGAAGGGAGATTATGCAAGTGTCAAAAAATCCCTAGAGGAAGCTGAGATTTATTTTAAAATCAATATTAATTGCATTGATCCTCTTGGAAGAACTGCTCTTCTCATTGCAATTGAAAATGAGAACCTGGAGCTCATTGAACTACTCTTAAGCTTTAATGTTTATGTTGGAGATGCGCTATTACATGCTATCAGAAAAGAAGTCGTCGGAGCTGTTGAGCTGCTACTGAACCACAAAAAGCCAAGTGGGGAAAAACAGGTACATAAATATATAT
>NW_006922278.1:695520-709907 GCF_000298275.1 Orycteropus afer afer | reverse complement strand
ATGAATCTCCTATTAAAGCAAAACAAACTAACCAATGATGACATAGCACAGATTGAAAAAAATTTTTATAAAGCTCAACATATTATGTCATATGACACTTAATGTGTAGGCACGCATGTTCTTTTCTATTTCATTTTCTAACTTTCTACAGAGTCAGACTGAATATTTTTTTTATGTTTTCCTACTTAACTGCTTGCTTGTTTGTGATTTAAATATCACTCTTTAACACATTCATTAGGATTCGTTTGCATTGAGACTTAAAGATGTGAGCACAAAAGATTGCTAGGAAATAATTGAATGCTGACAGTAACGCAAACGCAAAGCACTGCTGACTGCAGTGAAGTCGGATCCGACTCATAGCGACCCCTCTCTGGGTTTCCAAGGCGGTATCACTAAGGAAGTTGATTGCCCAATCTTTCTTCCTAGGAGTGGCTGGTGGGTTTGTACCACCAGGCTTCTGGTTAGCAGTGCCTTAGGCACTATGCCACCAGAGCTCCTGATAAACTTAACTATATCAAATTTAATAATATCAAAACTCTAAAAAAAAAAAAAAAAAACTCACTGCTCACTGCCATCGAGTTGTTTTGACTCATAGAGACTTCTTCTTGGATTTCTGAGGCGGTTTCCATATGGAAGTAGATTGCAAAACTCTAGTAGTATCTTAATGTCATCGGTAGAAAACAGACTAAAATGACATACATCCATAAATACATTATTTTTTTCTATTATTTCCTTGTCGTTAACACTAAAGAGGTGGAGACATTAAAAAAATAAATAAATAAGGAGTCTGCATTTGTCTGTCTAGATCTGTTCCTTTTTACCACTCTGTACCTGAGTTGTTGATTTGTTTTTTTTTTTCCTCTTCCATATTGAACTCTTCACTTCCTTCTATCAAAGCTAATTGACTAATTGCAAAGACATTGCAAGTCTTCAGTGGTTCAAAATATGTCTTTTTAAGTAAAATTTTATAAAATGTGTGTTATTACAGCTCTAGAAATTTCTGCCCTATTTCATAATGTGCAAATCTCTGTCTCTGTAAATAATAGACTGTTAGGAGGTGTTACAGCTTTTTAAAATAAGCTATGTGGTAGTTGCTTCTTACTATCATTATACAGCTTTACTGCAGTGATTTTATCAGAACCCTGGTCATTGTTAGAGAAAGAGTTTCATGGCTGAGTGCGGTCTGAAAAACTCACCCTGTCTACTCAGAATCTGTGTTCTATGATCTGTTCTTATGTCTCATTACCACTCATCCTGCTCCTTTTCCCTGAACCAAAACTTTGATAGAACAACACTACCACAGTATCAACACCTTTTTACTTGTTTGGTTTTGTTTGTTGTTTTATTTAATGTTTGTTTCATATCCAGTTGTTTGTGAGTTGTCTTCTTTATTGGTAAATTTTACTGATACAAAAACATTTTTCCATCTTTTCAAACATATACAAGCTTTGATTGTGATAGACAGGTAATAGTAATATCAAAAAACATAACTTTGTTATATGCCAGTTTTTCACCACTATGAATATGCAGACAATTAGAAAGAACGAATAGGAGTCTGTTTTTATCTATGTAAGTTTAGGTGCTACTGCTTTAATCACTTTATTTTGGAAATTTTGAAATTTTTGCATTTTCTAACAGCAGTGATATTATATTGCAAAACTTCTTCTTTTTTTTGTCAATCATAGCAGCCATAGGTAGATGGTTGGTTCTGTAGAACAAAGTTGCCATCAAATGTATTTTTCACGTTTGTTTCTAAAGAACCATTTTAGTTCTGTTTTCTAGAAAACATTAGCTATAAATTTTGATGTCTCTTTAATCAGGTCAATTATGTTTGTGCTGACTGGTAATTTGATATCTGGAAAAGATGCCTGGTATTATGAGAACATTTCTTGGAAGAAGCTCAAATTCTGGACTCATAAATAGGTCCTGGCACCTTAGAGGCTGATAGCAACCCCTACTTGGGTTTCTGAAGCAGTATCACTATGGAAGAAGATTGCACAATCTTCCTTCTGAGGAGTGGCTGGTGGGTTTGAACCGCCGGCCTTCTGGTTAGCAGTCAAATGCCTTAGGCACTATGCCACCAGAGCTCTTTATTATGAGAATGTTTCTTGGAAGATGTTCAAATTTTGAGCTAAACTCTGGACTCACAAGTAGGTCCTGGCACCTCAGAGGCACTTGATCTGAACCCTGATTATTAATAAAAGGCAGTAAAGGCTTGGACTCTGCCAGGCATCTGAAACATAGCAGACCATGTGTTTCTGGAAGATTTATCTTATATCAGTCAGCTGGCCAAGAATTCCTTTTCTATTTGTACATTCTAGAATTCTTTTTCAGTGAAGGTGCTGATAATAAATGAAAATTGTGTCTTTTTGTTTGAACTCTATATAATTTTGGAAGAACATTTGCAATCTACCTCAAAGTTCTTGGCATCTAGTACAATCAAAGCAAAATTAGAGCACTAAGAAATGTATATAGTACAACATACAAAAGATATTCTCAGAGTTTAGGGATGAAATTAAACTCCATTAGAGCTTGGCTGTTCATCTGTGATTTTCTTAGATTATATATCTACTAAGTATGGTCAACAGCTTTTGGACTGACAGTTCCCATAAATCACTGTGTTGAAGGTACCAAACATGTTCCTGCCTGGATTTTTTTTCATTCATAAACTTTAATTCCCTAGATGGTTCTTGTGGCCTTTGAAAACCATTTTGTGTACTTTTATAATACACTTAATTTTTGGTCTCAGCAGCATCCCCCAAACCCTCTGAAGTACAATGAGTCGTTAATTTTGTTGTTGAAGTCATTGGAGCCAAGTGTTAAAACCCAAAAGCAATAATATTAAACTGTAAAAAATATATAATATTAACATAACTGTCTTAAAATAGTTCAAGAGAGAGAATCCAACATAAAATTGTGCAGAACTGATTACTGAAAATTACTAAGATATTAAAATGTGACAAATGTGGATTTAGAAATATATTCTTTCTTTACAATTTTGTTGCAAATTTATTTCTATCTCTGGGATGAGATTCAGTGTTTGATAGCATCCCCATAATGTAAGGACTCTGAGATTCCAGATTAATTTTTTGCATTATTCAAGTACATTCATGAGGGAACAATTTTAGGATGTTTACTCTGCCAGGTCTTGTGCAGGCTGCTGGGGTGGGAGACACTGTGCCTGCTCTGGAGAGTGTTATGGTCTAGTTGTGAAAAGAGACAGGAACAATATTGTGATGGGAAAAATTGAAAAGCTGAAGGAGAAATAAACCCTAAATAGCTATGAAGTTAAGAGACACCGAGATCCTGTAAGAGTAACGATATAATTTGGGAATAGATAAGGATGTTCAACCCAGCATGTTTGGGTTGAACAACATGATGGACATAATTAATGTCACTGAACAGTACATGTGAAAATTATTGAAACATCCAATATTTTATTAACATAGATTTACCACAATAAAAAAGAAAGAAAGACTTTAACTAGATGTGATAAATACAAATTGTTACTGGGTTTGTGCCTGGGGGAGGAAAAGGGCCTGACCGGGTAACAGGAAGAAGTTTAAGAGTTTATGCTTTGGAGAATTTAAGTTCATTAACTGAGACAGAGGTTAGGATCAAAGTATGATGCAACCAGTTTGTGACATAATGAAATTGATAGGTTGGAGGTAGGGGAAGTATATACATACTCATATGTATGTAGTGGGGACATAAGAGCAAATAAAATCCTCTTTCTTCCTGTCTTTCTGGCAAAGATTCATTCTTCTTACCTTTACATATTCTTCATTGTTGTGTGGTTTTTAGTGTGTAAGTAATATTTTCAATTTAGCATCTAATAAAAAGATTTTTTTGCCAGATAAATATTTAATGCAGATCTTCATAAACCTGGGTATTGAGTTCCTAGTGTTTCATTTTTATTTCCAGTATCAAAAAATAAAGAGTGACAATAAATTTGTTTCTCTCACATAGTAGAAATCCATGCTTTTCTGCACTAACCAAGATGAAACATCCATTCTTACCAGGACTTCTCCCTTGCTGGAATCATTTACTGGTATTCTCTCACAATTTTATTTAACATTTCTCTAACATTGTTAGTACTTTATATCTCTAGAGAATACTATGGGTATCCTTAAGCTGCTTTTCACTTAATCGATTGGTTACCTGACTTATAATAATTCTTTCTAACAGACCTATCTCTCTGATTTTTTTAAGGCCAGATTGACTTTCAGTTTCAACTGCTTCAGTAAACCTTTATCAGAAACAAACTGCATTTCCGTCTTCCACTTAGACAGTGGTTTTCAATTTAATGTCTAGTGATTTAAAATCACTAGAATGGCTTGTTACAATGCAAAGTACTGGACCCCCATCCTCAAAGTTTTATATAGAAGTTCTGGTATGGGCCCTAGAATTTGTATTTCTAACAGGCTCCCTGGTGATACTGAGCTTCTGGTCACAAGACCACCCTTTGAGAACCACTCTGGTAGCATAGTGCCTAAGGCACTTGACTGCTAACCAGAAGGCTGGCGGTTCAAACCCACCAGCCAATCCTTGGAAGGAAGATGGGGCAATCTACTTCCGAAGTGATATTGCCTTGGAAACCCAAGGAGGGGTCACTAAGAGTCAGGTCCAACTCGATGGCACATATCAACAAAACAACAACTTTAGAAGTGGGAATGTCTCACAGAAAATAAAATAAATCATATTGCCTCCTCTAACATTTTCTTCACTGACAATCCAGTCCATGGTTCCACGATTAGCCCTATATCTTACTATTTGGCAGCTTGGACAAAGCGAAGCTCCTCAGCCTCATTTGTGAGATGAGAGCACAGATACTTCCTTACTGATTTGTACCTGTTGTTGTTGCTAGCTGCCTTCAAGTTGGCTCTGACTCATGACAACCTATGTCTAACAGAAAGAAATGTTGTCCCCTCCTGTATCATCCTCATAATTGCCAGCATGTTTGGGTCCATTGCTGCAGTAACTGTGCCAATCCATCTCACAAAGTTTCTCCTTCATCCTTGAGGGCCCTGTTTCACCAAATATGATGTTGTTCTCCAGCAGCTAATTTCTCCTAATGATGAATCCAAAGCAAGCCAGTCCAGCATTGTTCTGTGTGATCCACAGGGTCTTCATAGGCTAATTTTCAGAAGTAGATCACCAGGCCTTTCTTCCTAGTCTGTCTTAACTTTGAAAGCTCCACTGAAACCTGTCCAACATTGGTGGCCCTGATAGTAAATAACTGGTATAGCTTCTGACATCATAGCAACAGGCAAACCACCACCACAGTATGACAAACTGACAGGCAAATAGTGGGTTGTATGGATTAGAGCAAGCTTATGTAAAGTGCTTAAATACATAGATGCCCAGTAAGTATTAGCTACCAAATATCGTTGGTTATTAGGAGCTCTGGTGGTGTGGTGGGTAAGGCATTTAGCCTAACCATTAACCAGAAAGTTAGTGGTTTAAACCCACCAGCTGCTCTGTAGGAGAAAGATGAGGCAATCTACTCTGGTAAAGATTTACAGCCTTGGAAAGAAGACTTCTGGCAAAATGGTGGAATAGTCAGATAAGCTACACAGACCCTCTGCAATAAAGTAATGAGAAACCAATTGAAATCGATACAGAAGATGATCCTGGAAGCCCAAGCTTTGAAGGAAAGGATAAAGAAGTGGATTAAATGCCAACTAGTAGAAGAACCTGAATGAAACAGTGAGTAAGAAGCCAAACGGAGCTGCAGATTGACAGCTGTCCTGAGGGCAGTCATTCTGAATATTTCCCAATAGCAACCTAAGAATCAAATGTGCTCACCAAGATTGCATGGGTAAGGACTGCTTTGGTACCTGATGACCAAAAAGGAGAAGAGTGAGGAAGAGGACAGGTGGACCTGTGGACTGCCAGTGGCTGTCCTGAGGGTATGGCCATTTTGGATATTTCCAAACGGCTGGTGCAGCCATTTCAAGTGTGTGTGTATGTGTTGTTCTTGCTTGGACTATGACCTGGGAGTGAGGTCTGCCTGCTGAGGACAGCACTGGCAACCTAACTGGAGACTGAAAACTGGAAAGGTGTGATATTACCCTTGTTAATCTTGTGCCCTGTGCCTTGTTGGTAAAAAGGGGTGTGGCCATGCACCTGCCTCCACCCACCTTCTTGACCTGTGGGGGTTCTATCCTGGTCTGTGGCCTCCTGAGAGACCCTGGGTGCCATACCGCCCACACACAGTTTTGTTCTGTTTTTTAATTATTCTTTTTATCTTTTTTTCTTTTTTTCCCTCTTTCCCATTCCTGGATCTTTTTTATATTTCCCCTGTTTTTTCTCTTCCCTTTTCTTCATTCTCTTCTTTTCTCTTTCTTTTTGTTTTCCCACACTTTGTCTTTCTGTTTGTAGTTTTCCCTATTCATTTACTCATGCTCTTTTCTCTCATTTTTCCCTCCCCAGATATTGTATTTTTTTTCTCTTTATTAGTATCTTTCTTTTCTCCTTTTAAATTATATTTTGAATTTTTTTCTTTTTCTTTACTGCTTTTTTCTTCTGTGACTGTTTCTGTTTGTTTATGTGGTTGGACTTTTTTGTTGTCTTGTACTATTTTATTTATTTTTAGAGGTTTATTTATTTATTGGTATTATTTCTGGCTGAGTTGGAAAAAGCTACTGCTCTCACACAACTTAACCTTATCTGCACCTCCTGCAGCCTCAGCTCCTGAGTGAGAGTCACTTCTCACTTTTACACTAACTGACCAACAATAAGTATTGGTCAATACAAGCTCAACTCACCCTCAACTGCTCTTTACAAATAGCTAACAGAGATCTGTGAACACACTCTCATTCTCTATCATGCCTACCAGGAGACAGGTTGTGAGTGCCTGAGTACCAACAATTAGTAAATAAGAAGCACAGGACCCTGCTCAAACAAGTATATCAAAACAAACAAACAAACAAAAAAGATAAACAAAAATCTTTGTGTGAATCACACCAACATACAACCAAAAATTAAACATAAATACAAGTACAACCCAATGTCATGGAGACAACAGACCATCACAGTCCACACAAAGAAGCAAGATAAAATAGTAGAAACAAGGGACCAGGATACAAACTCAGAAAACATCCCTGAGGAAAATGCTGCATTGAAACTTCCTTATAAGGAACTCAAAAGTATTATATTTTGGTACCTTCAATGGATCGGTAGACAAATCAAGGAAAATAAAATTAAGGAATAAACAGAAAAAACTCAAGAATAATTTAGGAAAACAATACAAGAACAAATTGACAGAATAAACATAAATTAGAAATGTTGCAAAAAATAATAAACAGAAATCCAGAAGTTTAATACAAAAATTTCAGAAATAGATAACACATTGAATGGGCAAAGGAGTAGAATCAAATCAATGGAATACAGAATTAGTAAGATTGAAGATGAATACATCAATACTACTTTGCTAGGGATTAGTCAGACAAAAGATCAAAAAATAATGAAGAAAAACTAAGATTCATGTGAGATACCATCAAAATAATAACCTATATGTAATCAGAATTCTAGAATAGAAAAAGACATATAAAACCACAGAGAAAATTGTTAAAGATTTATTGGAACAGAATTTTCCTAATATGATGAAACACAAGAATGTATCCATTCAAGAAATTCAACCAACTCCAAACAGGATAGACCCTAAAAGAAAATCACCAAGCTATATCATCATCAAACTCACCAAAACCAAAGACAAAAAAAGAATCCTGAAAGTAACACATGAAAAATGAAAAGTTACCTACAGAGCACAACCAATAAGACTAAAGCTCTGATGTCTTGGCAGAAACCATGTAGGGAAGAAGTCAGTGGAAGGGTGTATATATAAAACCCTGAAATAAATTTCCAATACAGAATTATATACCCAGCAGAACTGTCCCTCAAATATAATGGCAAAATTAGGAGATTTGCAGATAAGCAGAAATTAAAACCAAACCAACTTTACAAAAGATGCTAAAGGGATGCCTTCAGACAAAGAACCAACAACAGCAAACAACAACCTATGATTAACAACCTATGATTAACCTATGATGACGGAACCCAGAAACCAACCCAATGTAGTTACAGAACTTCTAAATGTGAGGAAGTCAAGACAATTGAAAGATAGAACAGAATGTTTCAAACTTGGGAGGAAAATAATAAGTCACAGGGTAATTGCAAAGAAAAATAATAAATCTTTGCATCAAAATGAAAAAGTGGAAAGTATACGTAATTAGCAATACTAAATCAACAGCACTGAAGGTGATGATAACACATTCCATAAACAAAATGAGCTCAGCACAGAAAATTATATGGAACAAAGAAATCAGCAACAGCACACCCTCCCCCTCACACAAAATATAACAAAATGACAGCCATAAATTCATACTTGTCAATAATTACACTGAATGAAATAGATTGAATGCATCACTCAAGAGACGGAGAGTTACAGACTGAATAAAAAAACATGACCTATCAATATGTTGTCTACAAGAGAGTCACCTTAACACAAAGACAAAAATAAACTAAAAATCAAAGGTTGGAAAAAGATACACCAAGCAAATCATAAACAAAGATAATAGAAGTCAGGATACTAATTTCTGATAAAATAGACTTTAAGGAAAAAAAAAAAAAAACACTATGTGACAAAGAAGGACATTATATAATGAGATCATTTGAATAAGAGGATCAAAACAAAACCAAATTCACTGCCATCAAGTCATTGCTGACTCATAATGACTCTCATTGGGTTTCAAAGGTGATAAATCTTTATGAAAGTCGATCACCCAGTTTTCTTTCCACGGAGTGGCTGATGGGTTGGATTGCTGACCTTCTGGTTAACAGTCAAATGCCTTATAAATTATACTGCCAGAGCTGATTATCTATGCACCCAATGAAAGAGCCCCAAAATACACAAATCAGACTTTAACAGAATCAAAAAGACAAATAGATGACTGACTCCACAGTAATAATAGGAGTCTTTAACACACCGCTTTCAATAAAAGATAGAACAACTGGTAAGAAACTCAACAAAAATTCAGAACTAAGCAATACCATCAACTAACTCGACCTTACAGACTTTTACAGAACACTTCACACAACAACACAATATAAATTCTTTTTTAAGATATATGGAACATTCTCCAGATGTTCAATATGTTAGGCCATAAAGAAAGCCTCAATAAATTTACAAACATAGAAATACTGCAAAGCGTCTTCTCAGATCACAATTCTATAAAATTAGAAATGAACACTAGGAAGAGCAATGAATGGGGAAAAAAAAAAGCATGGAAACTGAATAACACCCTTCTCAAAAACAACTGGATAATGGAAGAAATGAAAAATTAACTTAAAAAATTCCTTGAATCAAATGAGAATGAAAAGACAATATACCTAAATCTTTGGGAAACAGCAAAAGTAGTGATCAAAGGGCAATTTGTAGCAATACACACATCAAAAAAGAAGAAAGAGCCAGAATCAATACCTTAACCCAATATATCCAACAATTAGAACAATAAAAACAAAAAAAGCCTACAGTCCTCAGAAGAAAAATAAATAAATAAATAAAGATTCAAGCGGAAATAAATGAAACAAAAAATATAAAGACAATAGAAAAAAACAAAGAGACTAGAAAAAGGTTAGCAGGTCAAATCCACCTGCTTCTGTAAAGATTGTGGGAGCTCTAGTGGCATAGTGCCTAAGGCATTTGACTGCTAACCAGAAGACTGGCAGTTCAAACCCACCAGTCACCTCTTGAAAGGGAAGTTGGGCAATCTATTTTCATAGAGATACCACCTCAGAAACCCAAGGAGGGGTCGCTATGAGTCAGAATTAACTCAATGGCAGTGAGTTTGGTTTATGAGAAAAGAAGCAGCTTTTCTTTTATAACGAAAGAAGAAATTGAAGAGGTCATAAAAAAAATTACCAACAAACATGAGTCCTGGCCCAGAAGTTTTTGCTGGAGAATTCTACCAATCGTTCAAAGAAAAGCTGACACCAATCCTTGTTAATCTATATGAGAACACAGAAAAAGATGGCATCTTCCCAAAATCATTTGATGAAGCAAATATAACCCTAATACCAAAACCAGGCAAAGACATCATTAGAAAGGAAATCTACAAAGCAATATCCTTCCTGATTATAGATGCAAAATCTTCAACAGAATCATAACCAATATATTCCAAAAACATATTAAAAAAAAACTATATATCATGACCAAGTGGGCTTCATACAAGGTATACAAAGATGGCTCAACATTAGAAAAACAATTAACATAATCTATCATATAAGTAAAAACAAAGAAAAAAAATCAAATCACATGATCTTATCAATAGATACAGAAAAGGCATTTTATAAAATCCAATATTGATTCCTGATAAAAGCTCTCACAAAAATAGGAATGGAAGGGAAATTTCTCAACATATTAAAGGGTATATATGCAAAACCAACAGCCAATGTTATTCTCAATAGAGGAAGACTAAAAACATTCCCCTTGTGAAGAGGAACAAGACAAGGATGTCCTTTATCTCTACTGCTATTCAACATTGTATTGGAAGTCCTAGCCAGGGCGGTAAGAAAAGAAAGTGAAATCAAAGGTTTCCAAATTGATAATGAAGAAGTAAAACTATCCCTATACACAGATGATCTAATCCTATATAGAGAAAACCCTAAAGACTCAGCAAGAAACTACTGGAACTTATTGAAAGATTTAACATAGTGACAGGATACATAATCAACATAAAAAAATCAGTTGGATTCTTCTATACCAGCCAAGTGGTCTCTGATAAGGAAATAAAGATGTCAATATCATTTACAGTAGCTACCAAAAAGATAAAATATTTGGGAATAAATCATTCCAGGAACACAAATGACCTATACAAAGAAAAATACAAAACACCACTTCACATTCCATACTCGTGGATAGGAAGATTGAATGTTGTGAACCTGTCAATACTACTCAAAGCAATCTATACATTCAATACAATCCTGATCCAGATTCCATCAACAATCTTTAAAGACATTGAAAAACCAAGCACTAATTTTATATGGGAAGGGAATAGACCTCAAATAAGCAAAGCACTGCTGAAGAAGATGATAAAGTAGAAGGTATCACACTGCCAGATCACAAAACCTAGTATACAACCACAGTTGCCACAGTCTGGCATTAGTAGGAGAGACACATAGACCAGTGGAGCAGAATTGAGAACTCAGAAGCCAATCCATCAACCTATGGTCAGCTGATCTTTGACAAAGGGTTAAAATCCATTAAATGGGAAAGTGATAGTCTCTTTCACAAATGGCCCTGGCAAAACTGGATACCCGTTTGCAGAAAAATGAAACAAGATCCATACATCACACCATACGCCAAAATTAAGTCTAGATGAATCAGAGACTTATATGTGAAACCTAGAACTATAAAGTTCATCAAAGAAAAAATAGAGACAAACTTAGAGGCCTCAATTTATGACATACATAGACTACCAAGTATAATCCAAGATGCACAAACAGCAGAAGATAAACTAGATTATTGGGACCTTCTAAGAATTAAATTATTATATGCATCAAAAGACTTCTCCAAAAGAGCAAAAAGAGAACCTACAGAATTGGAAAACAATATTTGACAATGACATATTGGGCAATGGACTTATCTTTAAAATTATAGAAAACTCTAACACATCAACATCAAAAAAGACAAACAATCCAATTCAAAAATGAACAGGAGATATGAACAGACACTTCACCAAAGAAGATATTCAAGCAGCCAACAAACACATGAAGAAATGTTCACCACCATTTGCTATCATTGTTCTTGTTGTTATGTGCCGTCGAGTCATCTCTGACTCATGGCGACCCCTCATTGGGTTTCTGAGGCAGTTTCACTATGGAAATAGATTGCCGAACCTTCCTTTCAAGGAGTGGCTGGTGGGTTTGATCTGCCAGTCTTCTAGTTAGTAGTCAAATGCCTTAGGCACTATGCTACCAGAGCTCCCAGCAAATCAAACAATCATGAGATACCATCTCACCCCAGCATTAGTAGCAAAGTTCAACACAGAAAATAACAAATGCTGGTGAGGATGTGGAGAGATTGGGACTCTCGTACACTGCTGGTGGGACTGTAAAAGGATAAAACCCTTGTGGAAGTCAGTATGGCAGTTCCTTAAAAATTGGAAATAGAAATACCATTTGATCCAGCAACCCACTTACCAGGTATATATCCTAAAAAATGAGAGGCAGAACACAAACAGATACATGCACACCAATGTTCATTGCAAAATTATTCACAATAGCAAAGATCTGGAAACATCCTAAGTGCCCATGAACCGAGAAATGGGTAAACAAACTGTGGTACATACACAAAATGGAATAATATGCAACCCTAAATGATAATACAAAACCTGCAAAACACAACATAAAGTGGATGAACTTGGAGGACATTATGCTGAGTGAAACAAATCAATCACAGAAGGACAACTATTATATTAGTCCACTATTGTAAAAAGTCAAGGATATGTTTATACATGGAAGGATTGGATTATTAATATTTATTTATTTATTATTTATTCTTTATTTGTTATCATGCATGGGAGGGAAGGGCAGGCTAAATTCCTAGATCTCTGTGTATATATATACACATTGATAGAAACCAAAGATTATTAGTGGTCACCAGGGGTAGGAGGGAGGAGGGAAGGGGAAGCTTTTGTTTGCAGTGCATCGAGTTTACGCTGATGATGGGGGAATACTTTGGAAAAGGATAGCAATAATGGTGGTACGACATGAAAAATGTCATCCATAGGATACTGGGAAGAAGTAACTATGGGGAGGAAGTGGTAAACAAATAGTGCATTGTGGTAAACTGTGGTTAATGTCATGAGACAAAGTATATGTGAACTGCTGTATGGAAGTGAATTTGCTCTGTAAATTTGCACCCAAAACACAATTTAAAAAAAATATATCATCCATTGGGAAGTTGTTATGTTGGCAAATGTCTTCTAGTTTATGTTTTGACCACAATAAAAGTGAAAAATAAATAAATAATCATCTATATGGAACCAAATTGACAAGAGCAACAAGAAAGATTAGATAGAAAATTTAGGGGGCAGTAAGACTATATTCGTAAGGAACAACTCAGAAAAGGAAGGTGAGAATGGTTGCACAACTTTAAAAATATAATCAATATCACTGAACTACATGTAATTGGTCAGGGAAAACCTTATGAATAGCAAAGAAACACTGTTTGATTCATTACAGCACAACTTTATGAATAGTCCGGTTAGGTTAGAAGACTCAAAATAGGACTGGGAAATTGCTGCATCATCTGAGTAAACCCAGCCTTAGTCCTATGGCTAAGGTAAAACTGTCGAGACCTCCATTTGCTGATGTGGCACCACTCCAATCGAAGATAAACAGCTGCAGACATTCATTAATCATTGAAACATGGAATGTATGAAGTATGAATCTAGGAAAATTGGAAGTTGTCAAAAATGAAATGGAATGCATAACTATTGATATCCCCAGCATTAGTGAGCTGAAATGGACAGGTTTTGGCAATTTTGAATCAGACAACCATGGGATCTACTATGCTGGGAATGAGAATTTGAAGTGGAATGGCATGGCATTCATCATCACAAAGGATGTTTCAAGATCTGTCCTGAAGTACAATGCTGTCAGTGATAGGATATTACTCATACACCTACAAGGAAGACCCGTTAATACGATTATTATTCAAATTTATGCACCAACCACCAAAGCCAAAGATGAGGAAATTGAAGATTTTTTACCAACTTCTGCAGTCTGAAATTGACTGAACATGCATGCAGGATGTGTTAAATATCACTGGTGACTGGAATGCAAAAGTTGGAAACAAAGAAGAATCATCGGTAGTTGGAAAATTTGGCCTTGGTGACAGAAATAATGCTGGAACTCGCATGGTAGAATTTTGCAAGACCAACGACTTGTTCATTGCAAACACCTTTTTTCAACAGAACAAACGGTGGCTCTACACGTGGACTTCACCAGATGGAACACACAGAAATCAGATTGACTACATCTGTGGCAAGAGGCGGTGAAAAAGCTCAATATCTTCAGCCAAAACCAGGCCAGGACCTGGTTGTGGAACAGACCATCAACTGCTCATGTGCAAGTTTAACTTCAAGTTAAAGACAATTAAAATAAGTCCAAGAGAGCCAAAATATGATCTTGATTATATCCCTCCTGAATTTAGAGATCATCTAAAGAATAGATTTGAAGCATTGAACACCAATGACCAAAAACCAGAAGAATTGTGGGAGGATATCAAGAACATTATCCATAAAGAAAGCAAGAGATCACTAAAAAGATGAGAAAAGAGAAGGCCAAAATGTCTGACAGAAGAGACTCTGAAACTTGCC
>NW_006922278.1:692418-694221 GCF_000298275.1 Orycteropus afer afer | reverse complement strand
TTAACCATGAAGGAACTGTTTCAAGTGCTGAGGAGCATGGATGTGTCCTTGAGGACTAAGGTGCACCTGACACAAGCCATGATATTTCCAATTGCCTCGTATGCATGTCAGAGCTGGACAATGAATAAGGAAGACCAAAGAAGAGTTGATGCTTTTGAGACGTGGTGCTGGCGGAGAATGCTGAAAGTACCATGGACTGCTGAAAGAACTAACAGATCTGTCCTGGAGGAAGTGCACCCGAAATGTTCTTTGGAAGTGAGAATAGCCAGACTTCATCTCACCTATTTTGGTCATGTTGTCAGAAGGGACCATTCCCTGGAGAAGGATGTCACGCTAGGTAGGGTGGAGGGTCGACAAAAGAGGGGGAGGCCTTCAATGAGAATGATTGACACAGTGGCTGCGATGATAGATTCAGGTATAGCAGGGATCGTGGAGCTGGCACGGGATCAGGCAGTGTTTCGTTGTGCTGTGCCTGGGATCACTATGAGTCAGAAACGACTCGAAAGCACTGAATAACAACAACAACAATATGTACAGAAACTATTAAGTTGCTGTATGTTCTGCTGTGTATATTCTCAACAACAGCAAATGGTGAAATAAAACAATGCTGTTTTTGTTATGTGCCATCAAGTCAGACCTGACTCATAGTGACCGCTTCTTGAGTTTCCAAGGCAGTATCACTACAGAAGTAGATTGCCCAACCTTCCTTCCAGTGAGTGGCTGGTGGGTTTGAACCACTAGCCTCTGGTTAGCAGTCAAGTGCCTCATTCACTATGCTACCAGAGCTCTTAAAATAAAACAATAATATTTGCAAAAAGAAAAAGATGTATAACCTTGGAAACCCAATGGAGGGTCACTTTGAGTCAGAATCACATTGAAGGCAGTGGGTTTGGTTATTATTATTTTTTAAAATCACTGATTATATAAGTATTGCCAAGTGTGGGATACCATGGAGAGCAAAAATCATCATCTTTTTGTTGTTCTAGGCTGTTCAAGTTTAGCATCATCTATTTTCACTCATTCTTTTTAGATTTGGAGGAAAATTCTGTCACATAAGAAAAATGTTCATTCACAATAATTTAAATAATCATGGTTAGTATTAAGGAATAACAAAATCATCAGAAGCTGTGAAGTGCTGTGAAAGAGCACAGAATTTGAGATAAAAACACTGGTTTCTCTTCCTGCTCCCAACTTGCTAACTTGGTCACAGTGGACAAGTCTCTGTATTTCTCTGAACTTGGTTTTCTCAGATGTTCATCAGGAACATGGCATTGATCATATTTGCTACACAAGGTCTGGTGATGTTCAAACTGTCAATATTATTTATAAAATAAAAATTATAAAAGCATAATAGTATTGACATTATAAATGTATAATACCATAATTCTAGTCTTCCTATAGACAAATAGTCTAACAATACCAAATATGCTGAAAAAATTAAGATAAACATTGGCAATTTACTCTCTAGGGTGCTTGACTTGTTTCTTAGTTTGAAAAATATAATAATTGGAAATGAAAGCCTGTTTCAGAAGAGCAAATGAGAATTTAATTCCATTTACCCTTTCTCTTTCCTCCTCAGTGCACAAAAGGGATATTATATATATATATACATATATGGGAGCTCTGGTAGTGAAGTGCCTAAGGCACTTGACTGCTAATCAGAAGGCTGGAGGTTCAAACCCACCAGCCATTCCTCGGAAAGAAGATGGGGCAATCTACTTCCGTAGTAATATTGCCTCGAAAACCCAAGGAGGGGTCACTATGAGTCAGGTCCGATTCGACAGCATATAACAACAACAACAA
>NW_006922278.1:661274-692318 GCF_000298275.1 Orycteropus afer afer | reverse complement strand
TATATTTCCAGCAGATTTACTAATACAATTTATGGCTTTAGAAACATGGCCATTATGTGATCAGAAAATCAGTGTCTGAAATATGGCATTGGCATTAGTATGTTAATGTAAATATACTTCAAGTATACCCGGCTGACCAAAAATACAGAATATTTTTCAGTTGTTATGTATGTCAATAAATGCATCATTGGCTGTGGATTAGAGCTATGTTCTTTAAACAAATCTAAATTTGTCAGGTTCAATCAATTTATTTTTGGCTATAGGCTTCAGATATCCTGAAGATTTTCACTTTTAATTCTTGCACCCATTCTGTTTTTCTCATTTGGCTTCAAAACATGTCGTTTGCCTTCTGGAGTCTCATGAGCTTTATATGGTTTTAAATGCTACTTTATGTCCAGAGAGCCTATAGGTTCTAATCCTTAGAACTGCCCCTTCCACAAAATGAAAACATTGTTCCTTTCCTCAGTGGTTAACTCAATTAAAATTACTTTGTGAATGGTTAAGTGTTCAGTTATTAACCAAAATGCCATCAATTGGAACCTACCACCCACTCTGCAGAGAAAGATGTGGCAATCTGCTCCTGTAATGTTATAGACTTGGAAACCCTATGAAGCAGTAATACTCTGTCATTGAGGGTTGCTATGAGTAGGAATTGACATGACAGCACTGTGATTTTTTGTTTATTTGTTTTTATTTCCACCCTACATTACCAATATCCTAGACATTGACTATAAGTGAGCCTAAATATATGTATAACAATAATCTTTTAAAAAAAACAAAACTAAACTAAACTAAATCTGTTGCCCTTAAGTCATTTCCAACTCATGGCAAACCCATGCATTACAGAACAGAACTGTTCCACTGGTTTTCTTGTCTGTAGACTTTATGGAAACAGAAAGCCAGGCCTTTCTTCCATGGCACTGGTGGGTGGGTTCAAACTACTAACCTTAGCTTTGTAGTTGAGCACAGACTATTTCACCTAGGGACTTCTTAGATATCGTCAAAATCAGAGAGAATGAGTGAGAATAATGAAAATATAAGAGGTGATATAATAGATAATTATTAAAGATGTTGATATTTCTCTGAGATATAACTAGATAAATATCAATTATACTTCTGATCTTGTATAATTTATCAGCAGAAAAATTGTTTATTATGTTTTCTTAATCCATTAACATGAAAAAGCTGAAAATTATCTCCAAATATAATCAATACTACATATATCAATATAAAGTAGTAGTCAATATAAAATATTTTATTAAGTATTTTGGAAGTCTAAAAAATAAATTGAGTCTTATTATTTCACAGCAGGGAATTTAGAAGCTGTTACACCACAGAGTGTAGATTGTGTGTAGTCAGCTGGCAAATGGCAATCATTAACGATATGAGCAATTCTGCCCTAAAAAGAAGCATTTCAAAAGATGGACTATGCTGCACTATTAATATGATAAAGTGCCTTAAGCTTACTGGTCATTCTGACCCATAAACTAATAAGCTAATATACTATTTAATCTTCTTAGTCACACTGACATTTTATTTGTTTCAAAGACCAGCACAGATACATAATCCCTCTGAAACATGTTCTCTTGCTCTTACCTCTCATCACACCACACTTATACTTAATGTTAATTTATATAAATTAAATTATATTAATATAATTTGGAATTAAATGTATTTGGAATATAAATTAAATGTATTTGGAATTAAATATATTCGGAATCACTATAGTTGGGGGCACATGTTGATTTAGGTGAGGGGAAGGATGGTATGAAGGGTCTGTGACCAACATGGTGACACTGGCAAAAGGAAGGACACTAACTGGCACATGGGATATAGACAACAGAGGCAAATGATAGCATATGCACAATACAACATTACCACTAGCACCAAGCACCAGGCTACAGATAAATACATAGACAAGTGAGAAGATCAGGTGGGGCTCAGTGAACAAGAGCATACCCTTGACCAAGGATAGATTTAGTTGAAGATAGTCTTATACATGCACTTGTGCTACAGAATTAGCCATACACATTACAGAAGCAACAGAAGATAAAGTTGGAGTAACCTCTGAGAGACAACCAAACACCTTGAGAGAGAATCACCAAGTCTGCTGACTTGGGACCATAGTCTCAAGGGACACCCAGCTCAGTTGGCAAAACATCATACAGAAAAATCTTGTTCCACAACCTACTTTGCTAATTAGCCACTGAGGTTCTTAAAAGCTTTTAACCAGACATCTAAAATGCAACTCTAAGGCATTTGACTGGTAACCAGAAGGCTGGAGGTAAACCCATCAGCCACTCCTCGTGAGGAAGTTTGGGCAATCTGCTTCCATAGTGATACTGCCTCAGAAACACAAGGAGGGGTTGCTATGAGTTGGGGTCAACTCGATGGCACATAACAACAACAACAACTCATCTGAAACAAAGAAATGGGAAAAAAAATCAAAGGTATCTGGAACAATTAGTCCAGGGATATGATGGACTCTGAGACCAGAACTAGATGGTGCCCAGCTACCAATGCTGACCACCCAAGAAGGGATTAAAACTGTAGATCCTGAATAGAATGGGAAGAAAAATGTGGAACAAAATTCAAAAACACAAAAATGACCAGAATTACCGGTCAGATGGAGTCTGGTGGAAGTCCCAAGACTATGGCCCCAGGTTACCCTTCGGCCCTAGAATTGGACTCATTCCCAAGGATTGGCTCTCATCCCAACAGTAGAAAGTCCTACATGCAGAACACTTACCCTACTCTACCTGATATACCCACCTACTCTAGTGACATACACCCCTTAGATCAATCGGCTGTAGGGCACCAGAGGGGCAGCAATCACATGGAGGGAAAGCTGGACAGACAGGAGTGCAAACTTAATAAGGGCACAGGGAGGGAGTAGCCACAGGGAAGGAAAGGAAGGAGAGTTTGTTATGGTCGGGGATGGTACTCGAAGCTTGAAATCAAATGTACATGAACTGTTGAATATAAAACAAATTTTGCTCTGTAAATTTGTACCCAATGCACAATAAAACAAAAAAAAAAAAAAGCAGAATATATATCTGTCTATCTATCTATCTATCTATCTATCTATAATGTTTGGAAGGAAGATTGGGCAATCTACTTCTGTAGTGATACTGTCCCAGAAACCCAAGCAAGGGTCACTATGAGCTGCATCCAACTCCCCAGCAGTGAGTTTGGTTTTTTGGTCTCTCTCTCTTTATATATACTATACACACACACACACACATATTTATATTTAAAAAAATGGGAATGAAAGCATTTAAGCCTTTCTGAAAATCAGATGAAACATACATGCACAGGGACAAGCTCAAGATAATGAAACAAAGCTCTAAGTGTTTTGGCACTTCCATTTCACGATATGAAAATTCAAGACTGGGCTTTTATTTTCTCCACTGTGGTAAAGAAAATGAGGTGTGTGTGACCCTTAGGATGAACGCAGTGAGATACAGTGAAGAAACAGAGAGAAAGAAATATTTGGATATATATCCTGTTTTATAATTTCAGGCAAGCCATATAGTAGTGATTTTCTCATAAGTAAAAAGATTATAAATTCCTGCTCACCAGATTGTTGTGAAGATTAAATAATTAACAAACTAAAGTATTGATCATGAAAAAAATCTCAGTAACTATAAGATCCTCCACCTTTTGTACTTATATTTTAATTAATAAGAAATGCATATGTGCATTGAAGAGGTTAAAAGCATTGTGAAGTGTTAGTGCTAATATGAAAAGTGAGTTTATGTTTATTTTGAAATAGGAAAGAGTAAAGCTTATTTTTCAAATTTGAGGTATACCTATAAGCTTTTGGGTCACTTTTCATTAGACCCCCCAATTCCATTATAAATTTATGAGTAAAACTAATACAATTACATTTCAGCAAGCAATATTCTCATTAAATTTGCATTAAGTATAATAATCTGAAAAATTAATTACTAAGGAATATTGGTGAGTCATTTAGCATTTATAATTAAAGAAATAAAGTGTTAATATAATTTGGAAGTATAAAAATGCATGCTATGATTAGAATGTCTTGTAACTGTTTTCAAAATGCCTTGTTTCTCTGATTAGAAGCAAATAAGTGCAGTTTTATTGCTTTACTTTGTGAAACACAAGCAAATGAGGAGTTAGGTAGTGCAAACCTTAAAATATTCTTTTCAATAATCAGTTTTTCAAGTATTTAGAGTGAAGAAGAGTATCGTGCTTTTTATTATCACTATTTATTTATTTATTTATTTTTACTTTTATTGGATGAAAACATACACCACAAAACATTTGCCAACATAACTACTTCCCTATTTATATCTCAGGAACATGAATGACATTTCTCATGTTGTGCCACAATTATTGCTATCCATTTCCAAAATATTCCACCATCATTAGCATAAACTCAATGCCCCGCAAACAAAAGTTTTCCCCTTTTCCCTTGCTCCTACCTCTGGTAACCACTAAAAATCTTTGGTTTCTATATATGTGTTCACACACACACACATACACACACACACACATGTTATTATTGTTGTTATGTGCCGACGAGTCAGACTCGACTCATAGCGACCCCTCCTTGGGTTTCTGAGGCAGTATAACTACAGAAGTAGATTGCCCCATCTTCCTTCAGAGGAGTTGCTGGTGGGTTTGAACTACCAGCCTCATTCTAGTTACCAGTCAAATACCTTGGGCGCCATGCTACCAGAGCTCCCAAATTTCCACAATGGTCGTATCGTTTTGCAGTCATACCAGCAGTGTTTAAGAGTCCCAAACTTTTCACATCCTCATCAGCATTTGTTATTTTCTGCGTTGTTGAACTTTGCTGTTAATGCTGGGGTGAGATGGTATCTCATGATTGTTTTGATTTGCATCTTTCCAATAGCAAATGGTCACAAACATTTCTTCATGTGTTTGTTGGCTACCTGAATATCTTCTTTGGTGAAGTGAATATATTCAGCTCATTTTTTAATTGGATTTTTTGTCTGTTTTGATATTGAGGTGTTGGAGTTTTCTATAAATTTTAGAGATAAGTTCATTGTCCAATATGACATTGCCAAATATGTTTTTTTCCCCCATTCTATAGGTTCACATTTAAGTCTTTGATCCATCTGGAATTAGTTTTTGTGTATGGTGTGAGGTACAGATCTTGTTTCATTTGTTTGCAAATGGATATCCAGTTGTGCCAGCACCATTTGTTAAACAGATAATCTTTTCCCCATTGAATGGATTTCAGACCATTATCGAAGATCAGATGACCATAGGCCGAGGGATCTATTTCTGGGTTCTCAATTCTGTTCCATTGGTCTATGTGTCTGTTTTTGTACCAATACCAGGCAGTTTTGACTATTACGACTGTACAGTAGGCTTTAAGATCTGGGAATGTGAGACCTTCTACTTTGTTCTTCTTCTTCAATAATGCTTTGCTTCTCTGAGATCTTTTTCCTTTCCATATAAGGTTAGTGATTGGTTTTTCCCGTATCTTTAAAGAATGTTAATGGGATCTGGAATAGTATTTCATTGAATTTATAGATTGCTTTGGGTGGAATTGACATTTTCACAATGTTCAATCTTATCCATGAGCATGGTATGTTCTTCCATTTATGTAGATCTCTTATGGCTTCTTGAAGTAGTCTTTTGTAGTTTTGTTTGTACAGGTCTATTGTGTCCCTGGTAAGATTTATTCCCAAGTATTGTAATTTTTGGTAGCTATTGAAGAGCTCTGGTAGCATAGTGCCTAAGGCACTTGACTGCTAACCAGAAGGCTGGTAGTTCAAACCCACCAGCCACTCCTTGGAAGGAAGGTTGGCCAATCCTACTTCTGTAGTGATACTGCCTCAGAAACCCAAGGAGGGGTCACTATGAGTCGGGGCAGACTCGACTGCACGTAACAACAACAACACCAACATTGTAAATAGCATTGATTTACTTATTTCTTTTTCAACAATCTCTTTACTATTGTACAGGAATCTAACTTTTTTTTTTCTTTTTTGTATGTTGATCTTATATCCTGCCACAATGCTAAGTCTCTCAATTAGTTCCAGTAGATTTTTGACTGAGTCTCTTGGGTTTTCTAGGAATAGGACCATATCATCAGCAAATATGGATAGTTTGACTTCTTCCTTACCAATTTGGATGTCTTTGATTTCCCTTTCTTGCCTTATTGCTCTAGCTAGGACTTACAATCCAATGTTGAATAGATTGGTGATAGAGGGCTTCCTTGTCTGGTTCCTGTTCAGTAGGGGAATAGTTTCAATGTCTCTCTCCATTGAGAATAATGTTTGCTATTGGTCTTGCATGTTGTTGTTGTTGTTGTTATTTGCCGTTGAGTCAGCCCTGACTCATAGCGACCCCTCCTTGGGTTTTCGAGGCAGTGTCACTACAGAAGTAGGATTGCCCAACCTTCCTTCCGAGGAGTGGCTGGTGGGTTTGAACCGCCAGCCTTCTGGTTAGCAGTTAAGTGCCTTAGGCACTATGCTACCAGAGCTCCTGCCCTTTATTATGTTGAGGAATATCCCTTCTATTCCTATTTTGCTGAGAATTTTGATCAGGAATCGGTGTTAGATTTTATCAAGTATGTTTTCTCTATCAATTTATGCCATTATGTGGTTCTTTTCCTTGGTTTTTTTTTTTTTTTTTTTTAATGTGGTAGATGATGTTGATTGTTTTTCTAATGTTGAACTATCTTTGCATACCTGATATGAACCTCATTTGGTTATAATGAATTATTTTTTGGTATGCTGTTGGAGTATAATGGCTACTTTTTTGTTTAACATTATTGCATTTATATTCATGAAGGATATTGGTCTGTAGTTTTCCTTTTAAGTGATGCCTTTGCCTGATTTTGGTACATTGATCATGGTTATGCTTGCTTCCAGAAGTGAATTTGGAAGGATTCCATCTTTTCCTGTTTTTGGAATAATTTGAGTAGTATTGGTGTCAGTTCTTCTCTGAATATTTGGTAGAATTCTCCAGGGAAAACATCTGGGCCAGGGCTTTTTTGTTGTTGGTGGTGGTAATTTTCTTACGACCTGTTCAATTTCTTCTTTTCTTATGAATCTGTTCAAATTTTCCACTTCAGTCTGTGTTACTTTAGGTAAGCAGTGTGTTTCTAGACATCTGTCCATTTCTTCCAGATTTTCAAATTTGTTGCAGTACAGTTCTTCATAGTATCCTGATATTATCTTTTTTCTTTCAGTTGGTTCTGTTGTGATATCACCCATTTGGTTTTTCATTCGTGTTATTTGTATTCTCTCTCTTTCTCTTTCTTTGTTAAATTTGCCAGTGGTTTGTCAACTTTATTAATTTTTCAAAAAATCAACTTCTGGTCTTCTTGATTTTTTCTGTTTTCTATCTATTTTCTGTTCCATTTTTTTCTGCTGGAATCTTTATTATTTCCTTTCTTCTGTTGACTGTAGGCTTTTCTTGCTGTTCTTTGTTCTAATTGTTGGAGAGGTTGGTTTAAGGTGTTGTTATTGACTCTTTGTTCTTTTGTGATATGTGCATTGATTGCTGTAAATTGGTCTCTGATCACTGCTTTTGTTGTGTCCCAAAGATTTTGGTATGCTGTGTTTTCATTCTCATTTGATTCAAGGAATTTTTGAATTTCACTTATTATTTTTTCATTTTTTAGGGAAAGTGTTGTTCAGTTTCCATGTGATTGCTCTTTTTCTGCTGATCTTCGTATTGCTGATTTCTAATTTGATAACACCGTGATCTGATAAGATGTTTTGCAGTATTTCAATGTTTTTAAATTTATTAAGGCTTGCTTTATTGTCTAACATATGGTCTATCACAGAGAATGTTCCATGTCCACTGGAAAAGAATGTATATTGTGCTGCTTTTGATAAAGTGCTCTGTAGATATCTATAATGTCAAGTTGGTGGATTGTATTGTTTAGGTCTTCTTTGTCTTTGTTGAGTTTCTTTACAGTTTTTCTATCTTTCATTGAAAGTGATGTATTAAAGTCTCCTACTATGACTGTGGAGTGATCTATTTCAATTCTGTTAAAGTCTGATTTATGTATTTTGGAGCTCTTTTCATTGGGTCCATAGATAATTTATTATGTTTACATCTTCTTGTTCATTTGATCCTTTAATCATTATATAATGTCCTTCCTTATCTCTTATGACGGTTTTTGTCTTAAAGTCAATTTAATCAGAAATTAATATTACTACTCCTGCTCTTTTTTCGTTGCCATTTGCTTCATACATGTTTTTTCAACCTTTGATTTTTAGTCTATTTTTGTCATTGTCTCTAAGGTATATACCTTGTAGACAGTGTATTGATTGTTGTGCTCAGGTTATGAAGGAGATGCTCGGAGAGGAATATGCTAACACTCGATAATGCAAATGCAATAGGAAAGTTTATTAGCTAACTTAAGTTAGGGTCTTTGCTCTTACCAGGTTAGTGGCTTAAGTAAAAGACCCCCTGCCCCGGTATTCTCACAAATTTATGGAATAATATGGGGAGGGGTAGCATCAGGGCCAGAGGGTACAGATGATTGGTTGTTGCTAAGGGATTTAGGGCAGTGATCTAAGATGTTGGGGGATGTAAAGAAACCCCCCGGCTCCAAAGTTCACTTAGGAAAATATTATTTAGGGAGGATGGAGGCTCAGGTATGTGGGAGACTTTCAGGAGCCCAACAAATCTCCGATACATGCTGAATCTGGATGGCTTTTGTGATGCGTGCTGAGTTTGGAGGAAGTTCCTTGATACCTGCTGAGACTGGAGGGCAGATAAAGGCTCTAAAGAGTCCAAAAGTTCTGTTAGTAATGCTGACACTAAAAGGTTTCTGGTTAAAGATTTTCCTGGAGGCTACTAGAGCTCTCAGACTCACATGATGGATTATGTTTTCTTATCCAGCTTGCAACTCTCTTTTTCTTGAGTGGTTCATTTAATCCATTGACATTCAGTGTAATTATCAACAAGTATGAATTGGTTGCTGTCATTTTTTTATGGGTTTTTTCATGGTGTTCCTGGTTTCTTTGTTCCATATAATTTTCTGTGCTGAGCTCATAATATTTATGAATTGTGTTATTATTTCCTTTGTTGCTATAGTTTTAGATTTGCTAAATATTTCTTTTTCCTCTTATTTATTGTGATCTGAAGGTTTGTCATTTTTCTTTGAGGTTACCCAGTGATTTATAATTTTCTCCCCGAGTTTAGAACAGTCATTTCTATCTTGCAATTCTCTTGACTTCCTCACCATTTACAAGTTCTGTAACTGACTATTTTTTCCCTCTTTTTGGTTTATAGGTGTCCTCATTTGTGAAATGATGTCTCTGGTTCCCTGTTTACAATCTTGTAAACTTAATTAACTTTAGATACTTCCAGAGCTGTGTTGGTTTCTGGGTTATGTCATCTTGTGTATTTATGGTCAGTTGTTGTTTGCTATTATTGATTCTCTGTTCAAAGGGCTCCCTTTAGTATCTCTTATAAGGTTGGTATGGTTTTAACAAATTCCCCTAATATCTGTTTATCTGGCAATCACCTAATTTCACCATCTCTTCAAGGGACAATTTGTCTGGGTATGTAATTCAGGTTGGAAATTTTTCTTTCAGGGTTTTATATATACCACCCCATTTCTTTGTCACTCGCATGGTTTCTCCTGAGAAATCAGAGCTTATTCTTATTTGTTGTCCTTTGTAAATAACTTTTCGCTCTTCCTGTGCTGCTTTCAGGATTCTTTCTTTGTCTTTGATTTTGTTGAGTTTGGGGATGATATGTCTTGGTGATTTTCTTTTAGGGTCTATCCTGTTTGGGGTTCATTGGACTTCCTGAATGGATATATTCTCATTGTTTATCATATCAGGGAAGTTATCTTCCAACAAATCTTGGACAATTTTCTCAGTGGTTCTCTTTTTCTCTTCCTGCTCTGGAATTCTAATTACAATTCTGGAATTCCAATTCCAATTTTGATTGTATCCCACATGAAACTTAGGCTTTGTTCAATTTGTTTTGATCTTTCTTCTGCTTGGTCCCTTTCCAAAGAAGTATTCAGGTATTTGTCTTCCATTTCATTCATTCTGTCTTCCATTGATTCAATTCTACTCCTTTGCCCTTTCAATGGGTTATCTATTTTTGAAAATTTAGTATTAATCTGGATTTCTGTCTGTAGATTTTGAATCATTTTAATTTTTTCATTTATTTTGTCATTTTGTTCTTGCATTTTCTTCTGTAATTGTCCTAGGGTTTTGTCTATGTTTTCCTTAATTTTGTCAGTGGTTTCCTTGATCTGGCTCTCAATCCTTTGAAGATGTCTAAGTATAATTTTTTAAAGTTCCTTATCAGGGAGTTCCAATGCTGCTTCTTCTTGGGGATGTGTTCTAGGTCTGTATCCTGCTCCTTTGTATCTAATGCTTTACCTTCCTTCTTTGTGTGGACTGTGATGGTCTGTTGTCTCTGAGACATGTGGCCTTATTGCATTAAGATCTCTGTTAACTGTTTGTGAAGATCAGTTAAGGATGAGTCAGGCTGTTCTTGGTCATCCTTTATCATTGGCCAGTGGTTGGAGGAGGAAATGGTGGCTCACACACAGTAATTGGAACTGCAGGAGGTGCTGATGTGGTTTCATCATATGGACACTGTTGTTGTCTCCCACTTCGCCAAAAACAACAGTTGAAAAAGCATCAGAAGTGTAAAAGCCATGGACAAAAACCACAGCGCATAAACACAAAAGAATAATCCTCATAAAAAGAAAAAAAAAAACTGCAATAACAGGGGAGGGGGCAATAAGAGAAAAGAGGTAGAGTAGGACAATAATGAAGAAAAAAATGGGAAAAATGCAAAAAGAAAAACAAGGAATAGGCTTAACCACAAGAAAGAAAAAAAAATGGGAACTAGGAATAAGGAAGAGAGAAAAAAGCTGAAAAGTAGAACCTGGGAAGGGAAGATTATAGAATAATAATAAAAAGGATAAAAAATTATAATGATAATGATAATAATTTGAAAAGAGACTAAAACAAGCAATCTAAAAAAAAAGGAAAAAAGTCTGAGCAGGCTGGGGTAGGGCACCCAGTCTCCGTCAGAACACACAGACTGGGATGGAATTCTTGCCAGCCCAGAAAGTGGATGGAAGTGAGGGTTGGCCATGCCTCTGTTCAGCAAGAGGGTGTGAGGTATGAGAGTAACAAGGGGAATATTGCACCTTTCCCATCGTTTGTGTCTGGAATGTCCTTGTGGTCCCTGGCAAGTGGAGCCTATTCTTTGGTCCCTGGAATCTGAAAGAAGGTGATAGCTTTGAATATCCAAAATGGTCAAACTGCTTGTAAACATTCAAAATGGCTATGTCCTCTGGACAGCCAGAAGTCCACAGCTCAGCCCATCTCACTCTTTGCTGCTTCTCCTTTTATTCAACAGCCACCAGTGCAGTCCTCCATGCACCACCTGGCTAGCACGGACAATTTTCAGGTTAATTCTTTGGTCCTGACACCACTTGGCAATATCTGAGCTGTCCATGCCATCAGGATCACTGAAAAACTGCAGCTCTTTATGTCTCATTTTTCAGTGTTTTCATGCAGGTTCTTCTACTAGGTGGAGTATCCAGTTCTGTATCCTTCCTTTAAAGCTCAGGGCTCCAGGGTTATCTTATGTATCTGTGTTAATTGGTTCCCCTTGTCTTTGTTGAAGAGGGTCTGTGTAGTTTGTCTGCTTATTCCACCATCTTACCATAACTTGTCCCCTTTCATTTCTTATTTCTTAACTGTGTTATTTGCATCTTCTTTTTCTTTGTTAAATTTACCAATGGTTTGTTGATTTTATTAATATTTTCAATGAATCAACTTCTAGTCTTTTTGATTTTTTCTGTTGTCTATTTTCTGTTTCATTTATTTCTGCTCTAATCTTTATTATTTCTTTTTTTCTGGTGACTGTAGGCTTTATTTTTGCTTCTCTTTTTCTAATTGTTGGAGATATTGGGTTACGTTTTTGATGCACCTATTGCTGTAAATTGCCCTCTGATCACTGTTTTGCTGTGTCACAAAGATTTTGGTATGTTGCATTTTCATTCTTGTTTGATTTAAAGAATTTTTTTATTTCATTTTTTTATTTCTTCTGTTACACAGTAGTTTTTGAGGAGGGTGTTAATTAGTTCCATGCATTTACTCCTTTTCCATCAGTCTTTCTAGTGCTGATTTCTAATTTTATAGCATTGTGATCTGAGAAGATGCTTTGCAATATTTCAATGTTTTTAAATGTATTCAGTCTTGCTTTGTAGCCTAACATATGGTCTATCCTAGAGAATGTTACATATGCACTGGAAAAGAATGTATATTGTACTGTTGTTGGCTGAAGTGCACTGTAGATGTCTGTAAGGTCAAGTTGGTTGATAGTTTTGCTTAGTTCTTCTGCATCTTTGCTGAGTTTCTTTCCAGTTCTATCTCTTATAGAGAGTCATGTATTAAAATATCCTCCTATGACTGTGGAGTCATCTGTCTTTTCAGTTTTGTTAGAGTCTGGTTTATGTATTTTGGGGCTCTTTCATTGGGTGCATAGATATTTATTATGGTTATGTCTTCTTGTTAAATTGATCCTTTAATCATTATATACTATCCTTCCTTGTCTCTTATGGTGGTTTTTGTCTTAAAGTCTATTTTATCAGAAATTAATATTTCTACTCCTGCCCTTTTTTGGTTACCATTTGCTTGATATATCTTTTTCCAACCTTTAACTTTCAGTCTATTTTTGTGTTTGCCTAAGGTGAGTCTCTTGTAGATAGTCTATTTATGGGTCATATTTTCTTATCCAATCTGCAATTCTCTGTCTCTTGAGTGGTTCATTTAATCCATTGATATTCAGTGTAACTATAAATAATTATGAATTTATTGATGTCACTTTTTTATGTGTTCTTTTATGATGTTGCCGATGTTTTGTTCCATATAATTTTCTGAGCCTACCTCATTTTGTTTATAGATAGTGTTATCATCTCCTTCATTGTTATTGATTTATATTTGTTAAATATTTGTGCTTATTCTCTTTTTTTTTATTTTGCAAAAATTTATTATTTTCTTTGAGGTTACCTTGTGATTCATTATTTTCTTCCCAAGTTTAAAAGAGTCTATTCTATCTCACAATTGCCCTCCTCACCATTTAAAAGTTCTGTAACTGCACTATTTGTTTGCTCTTTTTTGTTTGTAGGTGTCTTCCTTTACCAACTAATGTCTCTGCTTTTATATTTACAGTCTTGTTAGCTTATTTTGCATTAAATACTTCTATAACTGGGGTTGTTTCTTGGTTATATCATCATCATGTCTGTTAATCATTGGCTGTTGTTTGCCTTTCTTGGTTCTCTGTCCAAAGGAATCCCTTTAAGATCTCTTTTTAAAGTTGTTCTGGTTTTAGTAAAATCCCTTAATTTCTGCCTGTCTGGAAATCTCCTGATTTCACTCTCATATTTGAGAAACAATTTTGCTTGGATAGAATTTTTTTTTTCTTTCAGGTTTTTATATATATCATCTCCTTGCCTTCTTGCTTACATGATTCTGCTGAGAAATCAGAACTTAGTTTTATTGGTTGCCCTCTGTAGGTAACTTTTCATCTTTCCCATGCTGCTTTCAGGATTTTGTCTTTGTCTTTGGTTTTGTTGAGTTTGATGATGATATATCTTGGTAATTTTGTTTTGGAGTCTACCCTGTTCAGGGTTATTGAATTTCTTGAAGGATATCTTCTTGTCTTTCATCATGTTAGTGCAATTATCTTCCAACAAATATCCAACAATTTCCTCTGTGGTTTTATCTGTCTCCCTGTTCTGGATTTCCAATTACACATAGGTTATTCCTCTTGATGGTATCCCACATGAATCTAAGGCTTTCTTCATTTTGTTTTTATTTTTTGTCTTATTGCTCCCTTAACAAAATGGTATTGAGGTATTTGTCTTCAATCTCATCCACAAGACAGATAATGGAAGATAAATTCTGTCTTTCATTGATTCGATTCTACTTCTTTGCCCATTCAATGGGTTATTGATTTCTGAAATCTTAGTATTAATCTTCTGGATTTCTATTTGTTGTCTTTATATCATTTCTAATTTTTTGTTTGTTTTGACAACTTGTTCTTGTATTGTTTCCCAAGTTCTTCTAGAGTTTTGTCTGTGTTTTCCTTGATCTTGTCTGTGTTTCCCTTGTTCTGTCTCTCAATCTGTTGAAAGTACCCAAACAATTCTTTTGAATTCCTTATCAGGGAATTCAATGCTGCTGATTCCTCAGGGATGTTTTCTTGGTTTGTATGCTGGTCTTGATTTTTTTTGTGTGGACTGTTATGGTTTGTAGTCTCTGAGACATTGTGGGGTTCTTGTATTTATGTTTAATTTGTGGCTGTTCGTTGGTGTGATTTATGCATTTTTTTTTTTCCTTTATTTTGTTTACGGTGCTTCTGTATTCACTAGTTGTTAGCACTTAGGACCTCATCACCTTCTGCTGATGGGTGGTATGATAGAAAATGAGAGTGTGTGCACAGATCTGTGCTAGCTGTTCATAATGAGCAGTTGAGGGTGAGTTGAACTGGTACTGGTTGTCATCCTTCATTGGTCAGTTGGTGCAAAAGTAAGTGGTAGCCCTCACTTAGTGGGGTGCTGCAAAAGGTGCAGGTATAGTTGGGTTGTGTGGGAATGGTTGCTGTCTCCAAGTCTGTTAGATTAAAATAAATAAATAATAATAATAATAATAATAAAAACCTCAAATCACATAAACAGGAATAATCCACCCCACAGAAAAAGAAAGAAATCCAATAAATTAAAATAAAAATTTCAAAATATATTAGAAAAGGATAAAAGAAAGATAATGAGAAAAAGAGGGAGACAAAACCTTCAATTCTGGGAAGCTAGAATGAGAGAAAAGAGCATGAGTGAAAGAATACCAAGAACCCAAACTTACTGCTGTTGAGTTGGATCTAACTCATAGTGACCCCTCTTTGGGTTTATGAGGCAGTGTTCTGGTTACCTAGTGCTGCTCTGACAAGAATATACCACAAATAGGATGGCCTCAACAAACAGGAGTTTATTCTTACAATTTGGAGGCTTCAAGTCCAAGTTCAAAGAGACAGGCTCTAGGGGCTGGGTAAAAGCCCCTTAACCTTGGGGGCCAGCTCTGTCTCCTCCTCCTGGCCCACTGGAGCTAGAAGCTTTTCTTCACTCAGACAGCTGCTGGCTACTGAGGCTGACAAGCCCAAGGTTGGCAAGTAAAAAGGCACAGTCACGATGTTACCAAACCACAAGGCAGGCCATTAATTTAAGTCCATTGTAAGTTCCAAGGTTGGCAGAGCATGGCAGCTGCTGGACAACAACATGGCTACATGCAGAGTCCAAACATGCCATAAGCTAGAGACTATCACCAAGTCTTCTCCTCATATACAGAAAGCAGACCACATCCCAAAGGCAGCTACTCAGCTGCTTATGGTAGATCCCACCATGGAGTTGATTGCCAGTCTCATCATGAGGAATAACTACCACCAACTTCCCAGTCACTCAAGCACACCCAGCCAAGTTGACATATAAATTTAACTACCACAGGGAATATCACTATGGAAGTAGTTTGCCCAATCTTCATTGTGAGGAGTGGGTGGTGGATAGTAAAGAAAAAATGGGAAAATTGATTAAAGGACAAACAAGGGATGTGATGAACCAAAAGAAAAAAAAAAAAAAACAGAACCAGGAAACAGGAAGAAAAAAGAAGGAAAAATAGGGACAAAAAGAGAAAAAAATAAAAATTGAAAAAGGAAGGAAGGAGGAAGATCAAAAGGATAATTTTAAAACAGAAACAGAAATGTGGGGTGCAGGGCACATCACTCATCTCTGTCAGGGTACAGACAAGGATGGAATTCCTATTGGTCAAAAAAGTGGGTGGAGGCAAGGGATAGCCCCACCCCTGCTCACCATGAAGATGTAGAATATAAAAGCAACAAGGGGAATATTACACCTTTCCAATTGTCAGCCTCCAGTACAGTCACCTGCTCTGTCCCCAGTAAGAGGACCCCACTCTTACTTCACTGTCCAGGTATAAGCTCCACTCCTATAGCTCCAAAATGGCCCACTGCCCTCAAACATTTAAAATGGCTCCACTTTCAGGACAACTGCTGGCAGTCCATAGGTCTGTTCGTCTCCTTCCCCACTGTTTTCCTTTTTGGTTGTCAGGCATCAGTGCACTCCTTGCCCATACAGTCTTCAGTGAGCGGAGCTGATTCTCTGCTTACTATTGGGAAATATTTAAAATGGCAGTGCCCCAGGACAGCCAGCAGTCTGCCTCTCCATTTGTCTCCTCATTCACTGTTTCATTCAGGTTCTTCTACTAGTTGGTATTTAATCCACTTATTTATCCTTCCTTTCAATGCTCAGAGTTCAAGATTGTCTTCTATATTTATTTCAGTTGGTTTCTCATTGCTTTGTTGCAGAGACTGTGTGTACCTTGTCTGCCTATTCTACCATCTTGCCTGAACTCCCACAATTTATTTTTTATTCACTCATTTTTAACTTCTAAATATGCTAATATTCCAAATCACCATTGTTTGAATCACTTATTAGTCTTGACGATGATTCCAAATTGTGAGCATGAGTGAGCAGATCTTTCAAATATCCTTCTTAGAGACTGCTTAAACCCTGAAGATTTTGGAAGATGAGAGGAATACATAGTTGAAAATTTATCAAGTTGATGCATAACCATTTTTTTCTCTTAAGCAAGTTGAAAATGCATTAGTGGAGAGGGTCTACCTTGACAAAATCCTCTACCTTCTCACATGTATAACTTAATTGAAACATTCATTGCTGTTTTCTGGAATCTCTGAGGGAAAGGATAAAGATGTGCTTCATTTAGAGATCCAGGCTCAATTGTTAATCTACATTCTCACTCTCACTCACACACTGCTGTCTATTCGCATCTGACTCATAGTGACCCCTCCTTGGGTTTCCGAAGTACTATTACTACAGAAGTAGCTTGCCCAGTCTTCCGTCTGAGAAGTGGCTGGTGGGTTTGAACTGCCAGGCTTCTGGTTAACAGTCCCATCAAATATAAATGTGAATCTTTCATACAATGATAAGTAAAGTATAAATTAGAAATAATTATTCATTTATTTAAACTTTATGTTCTGTGTATTTTCCATTCTCCAAAATATCTGAGAATCTTTGACAAACAGTAAATTGAATTATTTTCCTCATAAATAATATGTAAATTGATAAAACAAATAGGTTGACGTACATTGAACATATTTTATATTTTCTCATAGTAGCTATAGGTTAAAGTGTAATATTTATAATTATTTAACAATAATTACTAATAATTAATAAAGGTTAAATAAGTGAGCAATCAATACATGAGCAAATAGTAGAAAATACAACAAGCATTTTTGCTTCCTAGTATGCATTCTCAGGAGCTCTGGTAGCTTAGTGCCTAAGGTACTTGACTGCTAACCAGAAGGCTGGTGGTTCAAACCCACCAGCCACTGCTAGGAAGGAAGGTTGGGCAATCTACTTCTGTAGTGACACCACCTTGGAAACCCAAGGAGGGGTCGCTATGAGTTAGGTCCGACTTGATGGCACACAACAACAACAACAACAGTATGCATTCTCACATTTATTTAATTGATACTTCTCAGTTACACAGCACTGTTACACACAGTTGAGGCTTAGAGAGACTGGAGTATTTGCTCAAGTGAGATTTGAGTATAGGTTTGTCTACTTTCATGGCCTTTACTCTTTCTTTGCCAAATTGTCTGGTAACTTTGGCCATCAGATTTCCAACAACACTCAGAACATAGCTGCGACCTAGGGGTAAAATTTGGTCCTAGAGCAGCATAGAAAGATTTCTTAATGCCCTTGACTTGACAGGAACATCCTGAATTGAATCCTGACTGAATTTTACATGTGTTAAGAGTGCTGATTAAAAAAAAAAAAAAAAAAACAGTTATTCAATTTTCTCTTAGATTGTTGCAGGAAAAGATTGGCAGTAATGAAGGAGTTACTGCTGACACATTGAGAAATGGCTGGGAAGAGGCAAGTGATAACAGCATGTTAATTAGGCTGTGGAGATTTAATGTCAAGCAATATGTATTTCAATATATTCTTGTCGTGGGTCTTGACATATTGAGTTGTGGGAAGCTTGGGAGGAGCTTGTTTCTGAACTGAGACCTGAAGCTAAAGAGGAGGCAGACTCTGTAGAGGTACACCCCACCTCCAAGGCTGAAGGAGATGTCCCATAACTTCATTACCTCAGTGTGGCAATGAGAGAAATAGGTGATAGACCTACAATAGGGAACATTACCAATGAAAGATTTAACATGGAATAAACTTAATGCTAGAGTCCCTGGGTGGTGTGAATTGTTTACACATTCAATTACTAACCAAAAAGTTACAGGTTTGAATCCACCCAGAGGCACATTGCAAGAAAAATGTGGAGATCCACTTCTGAAAAATCAGACACTGAAAATCCTGTGGAGCTTAGGTCTTGTCACAAATGGGGTCACCATGGGCAGAACTAATCAAGAAAGAAGCCTGAAGCACACTGTAGCAGGGAATCCCAGAAGACCTTGCTACTGAATGTTAGGTCCTCAAACCAGAATAACTGCCATCACTTTGTGCAATGGCAGTGCTCAGCTGTAAACTGAAAGGTTGGTGGTTTAAACCCATCCAGTGGCTCCATGACAGAAAGACCTTGTTGATCTGCTTCCACAGAGATTTCAACTTAGAAAACCTTGTAGGGTAGTTCTGTCACATGGAGTCACTATGAGTTGGACTTCACAGCACATAATAACAAATCTAGTAATACAAACTGGTCACTCATATGGACCACCACTCCCAGGTAAGTTTTATTTGTCTTTCATGATACTTTAAGTATATTTGAATTATTTCCAAACATTTAGGAAATCCAGATATTGCTTATAAAAATTTGGGATTCCAATTTTTACGCAAATGAAGAACCATCAATACTGGGCTCAAGTTGTCAGCTGGCACCTCACCTGCTCCTTCTAATTGGGATATTCTTTGAAGTGAAACATCTTGTATTCAACCCAGTTTTAACTGTTTTACAGTACCTGTATGCTCCAAACTTTGCTTGCTGAAAGTGAGGATGACTTAAGGCACCTACTGATGAAGGTTGAAGAATACAGTCTGCAGTATGGATTACATCTCAACATAAAGAAAACAAAAATCCTCACAACTGGACCAATGAGCAGCATCACAATAAATGGAGAGAAGATTGAGGTTGTCAAGGAATTCATGTTGCTTGGTTCTACAATCGATGCCAACGGAAGTAGCAGTCAGGACATTAGACGACGTGTAGCATTGGGAAAATCAACTGCGAAGGAACTGTTTCAAGTGCTGAGGAGCAAGGATATCTCATTGAGGACTAAGGTGCGCCTGACACAAGCCATGATATTTCCAATCACCTCGTATGCATGTGAGAGCTGGACAATGAATAAGGAAGACCGAAGAAGAGTTGATGCTTTTGAGTTGCGGTGCTGGCGGAGAATGCTGAAAGTACCATGGACTGCTAAAAGAACTAACAGATCTGTCCTGGAGGAAGTGCAGCCAGAATGCTCCTTGGAAGCAAGAATGGCCAGACTTCGTCTCACCTATTTTGGTCATGTTGTCAGAAGGGACCATTCCCTGGAGAAGGATGTCATGCTTGGTAGGGTGGAGGGTCGACAAAAGAGGGGGAGGCCTTCAACGAGATGGATTGATATGGTGGCTGCGATGATGGGATCAAGTATAGCAGGGATTGTGGGGCTGGCGCGGGATTGGGAAGTCTTTCGTTCTGCTGTGCATGGGGTCGCTATGAGTCAAAAACGACTCGACGGCACTTAACAACAACAACAACATGCTCCATACAAGTATTAAGATAAATGTCCAGTACTCTAAGCAGGACTCTGGGATTGGAGGCCAGAATAGTGGCATAGGAAATTATAAAAATACCTTTTTCCAAAACTGTAATTCAAAATGGGATATTATTTTGAGCAGAAAGATGTAGCACTCTCCTCCTAAGGCATAAAGTGAAAGCCAGCCAATTAGGAATTGTTACTTAAGGCAAGAATATGGCTTGAAGCAGTTACTGATGAAGATTGAAGACTACAGTTCATCCTACTCTCTTGAGTAGTGACTGGGGTCTTAAAAGCTTTCAAGCAACAATCTAAGATGCAACTATTGGCCTCCCCTCATCTGGAGTAAATAGGAGTGAAGAAAATCAAAGTCATATGGAAATGATTAGTCCAAGGGACTAACGGACCATGAAAAACTCAACCCACATGATCCTAAAACAAGAAAAACTAGATGGTGCCTGGCTACCAATTCCACCCACTTTGAAAGGGATCAAAGTTGGAGATCCTGTATAGAATACGGAGGAGAATGTGGGAAAAATTTCTAAAACACAAAAATGACCAGAATTACTGATCGGATAGAAACTGGTACACCTCTCAAGACTACAGACTGTTATCCTTCAGGCCTGGAACTGGACTCACTTCCATGGATTAGCTCTCAACCAAACAGTACAAAGGGCTGCAAACAGAATGTCTACCCCAGGGAGATGAACCCACCTACTCTAGGGAGATGCATCCCTGAGATCAATCAACTGTAGGATATCAGAAGCACAGCATTGGCATAGAGGGAGAGCTGGAAAGATAGGAATGTAAAGGTAAGAAGGATATAGGAAGGGGATGGTTGCAAAGAGATGGGAGGAGAGCTTCATATTGTTAGGATTATGACTGGGGCTGTGAAACCAACTTTGCATGGCCTGTTGAGAGTAAAATCAATTTGCCTTGTAAATTTGCACCCAAATCACAATAAAAATTTAAAAAAAAAAATGATTGCAGCAGTATATTGACAGGAAATTGCCAAAAATTCAACTCAGAGTCAGAAAAGGATGTGGAATGAGACATAACATTGCTGATGTAAGATGGATCTTGGCAGAAAGCAAACAATACCAGAAAGATGTTTATCTGTGTTTTATTGACTATGCAAATGCATTTGACGATATGAATCATAAAAAATTATGGATAATTTTGTGAAGAATGAGAATTCCAGAACAATTAATTGTGCTCATGAGGAAACTATACAGAGATAATGAGGCAGTCATTCAAACAGAGCAAAGGGATACTGCAGGTTAAAATCGGTAAAGGTGTGTATCAGGGTTGTATTCCTTCACCATATTTATTCAATCTGTATTCTGAGCAAATAATACAAGAAGCTGGACTATATGAAGAGGAATGTGGCATCAGGAGTAGAGGAAGACTCCTTAAACTGCAATATGCAGATGACCCAATGCTGTTTGCTGAAAGTGAAGAAGACTGAAATACTTGCTTATGAAGATCAAAGACTACAACCTTCAGGATGAATTACACCTCAGCATAAAGAAAACAAAATTTCTCACAACTCACCCAATAAGCAACATCACAATAAATGGAGAACAGACTAAACTTGATATCACTTTCCTTGGATCCACAATCAAGGCCCATGGAAGAAGCAGTCAAGAAATCAAATGACATATTGCAGCAGACCATTTTAAAGTGTTAAAGAGCAAAGATGTCACTTTGAAGACTAAGATGCACCTGACCCAAGCCATGATATTTTCATTTGCCTCATGTGCATGTGCAATTTGAACAATGAATAAGGAAAATGAAAGAAACACTGATGCATTTGAATTGTAGTATTGTAAAAGAATATTGAAAATACTATGGACTGCCAGCAGTGTAGTTGTGAACTAAGTTCTTGTGGAAGTGCAGCAGAATACTCCTGAGGAAGTACAGCAAACACTTCTAAAAGCGAGAATGGCCAGTCTTCATGTCACATACTTTGGTCATAGTGTCAGAATGGATGAGGAATTGGAGACGGACATCATATTTGTTAAAGTGTATGGTCAGCAAAAATGGGAAAGTCCCTTGATGAGATGGATTTACACAGTGGCTGCAGCGGTAGACTCAAGCATAGCAAGGATTGTGAGGATAGTGCAGGACTGGGCAGTGTTTCTGTTTTACATAGGGTCATTATGAGTCAGAACCACTTGATGACACCTAACAACAACAACAATTTATGCAATATTTGGACATTACCAATTTTTTATTTGGTGAATTATATATATGATAAATGTTGGTGTTCATTTATTGCATACTTTATCCAAGTGTATCTGCATCTATCAATTCTTTACTGCCTGGGAGTTTTTTATTCTTCTAGACTTATCTTAAACTATTAGCCTTGGGAAAATACACTTCAAATATTTGCTATTCCAAGTCATTTCAAGTATATGCCATTTGTGCCATTTGATACTTTCCAGCCTAAATGCAATGCCTAACTTGGAGATAATGTTCATGTCTCATTAGATCACATGTTCTAGAAGTGCCTTTTTTGGATGACTTTTTCTTTTCCTAAACCATGTTTGACTTAATCCTGATTCTTTCAGTGAACTAACAAGGAGTCAACATATAACAATGAAATCAGAGAATGAAGGGACATTTTGATATCGCCCCCCCACATCCTACACATACACATTCATGCACACACAGAAACTGATTCCTAGTAGGTCACCTTGTACAGATATTAGGAAAGTGAACTTTAGATAAATTCAGGAAACCTTCCTAAAAGTATTGAGATTATTAATTCTTGAGTTAGTCCTAAAGGTCAGAGTTTTTGTCTAGAATCAAATAGAAATATGTATCACTTTAATTACTACTATGAATTTTCTGTGGAACAACGAAAAATGTAAATATGGATAAATGTTTTAGAGCTTACTTTCCTATAAGAGGAAATGTTTCCTGGTGAAAAAGATTGGCTTTGGAATATAGACAAATATTCAAATTGAAGTTTGAATCCTTGCTCCACTACTCACTACTTTTATGACCCAAGGGTAATTACTTAACTTGAAAGAAAAAATTATAATGACTATCCTCTTATTAGGTTTACAAAGTTTAAATACTTCATGTAAAGCACCTAGTGTATTTGCACTTGATTTGGTATTGTTATTTTTTATTATTATCATCATTAATTTCCAAACCATTTGAATGTATGCTCATTTGATCTATATCTTAAGAATCTTATTTGTGTCATTCACAAATTGTTATAATCAGATTTCATATATGCTGAAACAAAACACAGGAGACAAACTTGTTGAATTGTTGTGATGAAATCTCTGAAGAAAGCTTCAGAGATATCCGCATAATGGTTTCAAGGGTTGTGAATCTAGGAGTTAGGAACCTGGAAGCTTGATCATGACTTTGGTGATGTCTGTCAGTCAGGAGTGAGGAAATGAGGAAATGAACCAGGCTACAAGATTAGGAGCTATGGTAGCATAGTGCCTAAGGCACTTGACTGCTAACCAGAAGGCTGGCAGTTCAAATTCACCAGCCACTTCTCGGAAGGAAGGTTGGGCAATCCTACTTCCGTAGTGATACTGCCTCGGAAACCCAAGGAGGGGTCACTATGAGTCGGGGCCGACTCCACGGCATATAACAACAGCAACAACAACAAGATTACTGTGGAATATAAAGAAGTCCTTGGGTGGCACAAATGGTTATCAATGCTCAACAACTAATTTGGCAGCTTGAAGTAACTCAGAGGCATCTCAGATGAAAGACCTGGAAATCTGCTTCTCAGAGGTGACAGCCTTGAAAACCTGATAGAGCAGTTCTCCTCTGCACACATAGTCACCATGAGTGTGAGTCAACTCAGTGGCACTGACAACAATAAAACATGTTCTAAATTAGCAAACAAAATGTGATTTCTCTCTGAATACGGGGAGATAGAGGGAGAAATCATGATAGAGGAAAATGAGAGCTGGCCCTATAGAAGAAAGGTTCCCTTAGGGGTTCATTAAAACTTAAACCAAACCCTCTACCAATGAGTCAATTCTGACTTAAATAGACCCTTTTTAGGACACAATAGAACTGCCTCATAGGGTTTCCAAGGCTGTAAATCTTTATGGAAGCAGATAGTCTCATCTTTCTTCTGTGGAGTGGCTGGGTTCTAACCACAAAACTTTTAGTTAGCAGCAGAATGCTTTAACCACTATGCCACCAAAGCTCTTTAGGAGTTCATCGGAGGGTATAATTCCAGAACAGACAAAGCACTGAAATTCCACATTGTCAGAATAAATGCTGGTTATCTGCTCACCCAAGTCACAGTATCTCTTTTAATAGATAAGGTAAAGCAAATCAAGTTTATTTTGACTACAGTTAAATAAAAGACTGCCACCTGGTGAATATTTGAAACTTTAAAAAACACACATGTTAGTTTTAAACATTTGTCATTAACTTAAATTAACATACAAAAACCATCCACAGACCGAAATATGTTTTTAAGAGAAAAAAATATAAAATCAAGGCAATGTATATAATATTAATTTTTTTTTCTTAAAAAAAAAAAAAGATCGTTTTCAATAGTAACAAAAATAAGGAGCAGATTGAGCTTTTTTAACTGAGCTTTTGTGAAAGCTCATGTGAAGACATTAGTTACGCTTAAACTAATCTATAGATTTAATGCAATTCCAAAGCCCCAATAGGGTTTTAAATAAAACTTTGCAATTGTTTACCAAATGTATATGGAAATGCAAAGGGGATTATTAATCAAAACCTCTCTGTCCAAAGTGTTCTTAGAAAGTTGCAGATCCATTTGCCCAGGCCATAATGTTTAGTCATCCTGACCTTTCTTTTTGATCTTATATCTCCCATCCAACACCCAATGCATTAGCACATTGTGTTTGCTTTACCTTTATAATGTATCTAGTCTTAGACTGCTTCTCACAGCATCCACTACACTTGGTCTAAGTCACCCAGATTTCTTGAGTTGGTTACTGCAACATTTCCATTAATTTCTCCTGCTCCCACTCCCCTCCCCACCCTTAGACCATTCTCAAAACAATAGCCAGAGTGATCCTGTTAAAGGTGATCAAATAGCATCATTCCTCTGCTTGAAAAGTTCAGATGGCTTTTTATCTCACACAGAGTAAAAGTCACACTGCTTAAGTGCATTGCAATGATTGGCTGCCCCCCACTTGCTGCATTTTAACCTGAATCTCTACCACTCTACACTTGCTAAGTGTACTCCCAGCAAATTGGCCAGATACCCTAAACATACTCATCCCTCAGGATCTTTGCACTTGCTGTTCCCTCTTCCAGGAATGCTATGCCCTTGGAATTAGGCATAGCTAGCTTCCTCACTTTCTTCAGCCTTTTTAAATATCCTCAGGTCAGTACGGTATCCTGGTCAGGCTTGTATTATAAGAAGTAATCTCTTTCTACTCCCGGCACTCTGTTTTCTCAGACTCCATTCATTTTTCTCTATGGCCTCTACCATCTGACATTTATCCATTCATTGATTTATTTATTCACTCATTTCACTTACATTTTGTGTTTTTCTCTCTCCTCTACCTCTAGTGTTACCTCTGTATTTTTGACTCTACTTTACCTCTAGTAGGAGCTCTGGTGGCATAGTGCCTAAGGCACTTGACTGCTAATCAGAAGGCTGTTGGTTCAAACCCACCAGCCACTTCTCAGAAGGAAGGTTGAGCAATCTACTTCCGTAGTGATACTGCCTCAGAATCCCAAGGAGGGGTTGCTATGAGTTGGGTCCAACTTGACAGCACATAACAACAACAAACAACATGTAAGTGAAATGAAGGGAGGAAGGCAGTCACTGTTTTCTTTTTTTTTTTTTTTTTCTGTTTTTGTTTATTGCTATGTTCCCAAAGCTTTGAAAAGTGACTGACATTAAGCAAGCAATCAAAAATATTATGGAGTGGCTTGATGAGTACGATTAGTATATATAAGTTGTGGTTACCATGGGGAGAACAGCTAATGTCATCCAGGAAGTACATTTGTATAGACTTTTGGAGAACACAGAAGTCTGATCCCTGGGAATGAAGAGTGTTTCAAGGATGAATATGGGGAGGGTCCTGATGAGTGAAACTGGGAAAGAGAGAACAGAGGAAAACAATAGTGATGATGGAGATGACAATAGTGATAGTGTTTTATCAAATATTATATATGAACCACTTTTTTAATATATTCATCATCTTTTTAATCCTTAAGAGAACTGTGCAGTGAAGATTGTAATTATGTCTATTTACAGATGAGGAAATTGAAGCTTAGAAGGCTTAAGTAATATCTTCAAAGTGACAAACTGTTAATTAACATAGCCAGTATTTGACCCCATATACTATCACCCACAGAAAAGGAGTATTGGACATCAAAGAATTGATGAGTTTAATAAAGGAGTCAATTAACAATGGAAAACACTTCCAATTAAAATGAAAATTATAATCTCTAACCAGAATGAATATTTAATTTTAATAAAATTAAGTTTAAACTTGTTCCATTTGCTATACTTTCAAAAAATGGAATAGCACATTTAGAGGTTATTTAATAAATTCTCCTTCAATGCAACAGATAGATACAAAGATAGCTTTTAAATAAAAGTGAATTCTGGGAAGTAAATGATCAACAAGTTACTGATAATAGTCTTAAAATTGCCTAAGTGATGAAGTCTAGTCTAAACTAGCAGTGATTGACTGGTGCTTCTTGTTTAATGTGTCTTTAGGGGCTGAACTGGGAGCTCTGGTAGCATAGTGCCTAAAGCACTTGACTGCTAACCAGAAGGCTGGAGGTTCAAACCCACTAGCCACTCCTAGGAAGAAAAGTTGGGCAATCTACTTCCGTAGTGATACCACCTTGGAAACCCAAGGAGGGGTCACTATGATTCGGGCCCGACTCGACAATACATAACAAAAACAACATAGGGGCTGAACTATATTTCTCCAGTTCTTTATCTAAGATGCTTATGTTGTTTAATAGTCATTATTTATGGTGTATCTGTAACAATGCACAGTAAAAAAGCACATGACATTTCAGAATATACGCGGCTTAAATTTTTAGTAACAAAAAACAAACATTCTTCACTTCAACATCTACACTTATGAAACAGGCTCTCCAGGAAATTATTCTTCTACCTTTCAGATGAATCAAGCAGTATAATTGGGGCAATGTTTACATGAGGAGAAACAAATGCATCTGGCAAATGGAACAGGACAGTTTTCTGCTCTTTCTCCAAACATCTTAGGATAGTCACGTAACACTCAGTCTTTCCTGTTATTTAGTGCTTAGAGATTACAAACTCCTCTCACATTTAATCTTTCCCACCACCCTGTGATAATTAACTTTGAGCAGCCTTTGATATACAATTCTCCAGTTCGTATTCCACAATAAGATATGCACATGCAAACGCACGCACGAACTGCCATCGACTCGGATCAGACTCATAGCGACCCCTCCTTGGGTTTCCGAGGCCATATCACTATAGAAGTAGATTGCCCAACCTTCCTTCCAAGAAGCGGCTGGTCGATTTGAACCTGATGGTTAGCAGTCAAACGCCTTAGGTACTAAGCCACCAGAGCTCCCACAATAAGACATATCTTCAATAAATGTTCCCATTTTAAAACGGGAAAATGGAAATAAAGAGACATGAACTGGTTTTGCCATTTTCACACAACTATGAATGATTAAAAGAGGATTTAATCAATTTCTTCTTACTTTTGATACCTGGCTATTTCTTGGATGTCACAGTTACCTTAGAGAACATATCATCTATTAATTACAAATTTAGACTCTGATAGTAAGCTATACAAAGAGCTCTGGTGGTGCAGTGGTTAAAGCATACAGTTGCTAACCAAAAAATCAGTGGTTCAAACCCACCAGCCACTCATGGGATAAGGATATGTCAGCCTCCTTCCATAAATTAGGAACTCTGGTAGCATAGTGCCTAAGGCACTTGACTGCTAATCAGAAGGCTGACAGTTCAAACCCACCAGCCACTCCTCGGAAGGAAGGTTGGGCAATCCACTTCCGTAGTGACTGCCTAGGCAACCCAAGGAGGGGTGGCTATGAGTCAGGGCCGACTCGACAGCACATAACAACAACAACTTCCATAAATATTACAGTGTTGTAAACCTTACAGAAAAGTTCTACTCTGTCCTAGAGGGTTGGTATGAGACAGAAATGACTCAGTGCCAGTGAGTGAGTGGCTGCATAGATTTCTGTGTAACCATGGGACACATTATTTTACTTCTCTGAGGTATTATTTATATGAAGAAGATAATCATAATATATTTACCTCCAAAAATTATTTTGAGGGTTAAATTAGATGAGGAATGAAAAGCTCAACCACAGGCCATGGCACATAGAAAATGCTTCATACATGTTAGATCTTGCTGATGTCCTTATCAGACTTAAAGCATATTTACATTAATAGCATTAGGGAGGCAAAATTATTTTTGCTACATCTTTGTTCATTTTGTTCAAGTGTGAGTCATATTTCTGCAGTTAATCTGTCATTCATGTTATCATGGCAGCTCTGGTGACATAGTGTCTAAAGCATTTGACTGCTAACCAGAAGGCTGGTGGTTCTACCCCACCACCCACTCCTCAGAAAGAATATTTGGCAATCTACTTCCTTAGTGATACTGCCTCAGAAATCCAAGGAAGGGGTCATCATGAATATATTTGAATCAATGCCCTCTCTCTTTTCTAGTACTTTTAATTCAAGGTAGACTTTCAGTAGCCAAACACAAAAAACAAATGCCATTCAGTTGACTGTGACTCATGGCTATCCAGGTGTGTTACAGCAGAACTGCTCTCCCCAGGGTGTTCAATGCACCATAAGGTGACATTTTGGAAGTAGATTACCAGGCCTACTGGAGAAGACTTGACATATTTCAATTATGAAGTTATCAAAGAATATTGAATATACCATGGAAGTACCAGAACGATGAACAAATCTGTCTTTGAACAAGTACAGCCAGAATGCTCCTTAGAATCGAGCATGGTGAGACTTCATCCCACATAATCTGGACATATTGAAATGGATCCAATTTCTGGAGAAGGACACATGTTGCTAAAATAGAGGATCAGCAGAAAAGAGGATGACCCTCAGTGAAATGGACTGACACAGTGGCTGCAACACAGTGGTTCAAACATGGCAATGATTGTGAGGATGGTGCAGGACTGGGTAGTACTTTGTTTTGTTGTATGTAGGGTCATTATGAATCAGAACCAAGTCAATAGCACCTAACAGCAACAACAAATGTTGACTACAGAAAAACTTACCAGTAGTTAGTTGAAGATGACTTATTGTTTAGTTTTGATTAATGAGATTTTTTTTGTTTAATAAATACATAAAGAAATTTTAATTTAAAGCTATCTTTAAATTAAAAACTATTTGTTTAAGAAGTAATAGAATGTGCTTTGATCCTACTTGAATATAAAATTCTGTCTCAACAGGCAGAATGGTTCCTTTATTAATTATAAGCACATTTGGAAATACTATTAGTTATCTTTACTATCATACATTATATGATAAAAATGATATCACACTAGTTGCATTTTAAAAAACAAATTCAGATGAAATTCATGTAACATAAAATTAATCATGTTAAATGGAAAACTTAGTAACATTTAGTGCATTCACTATGTTGTGAAACCACCACATCTACCTAGTTCCAAAATATTTTCATCACATGAAAGGGAAACTTCTCACCGTAATAAGCAGCTGCTCCCTGATTTTCCTTCTCTCTAGTCTCTAGCAGCCACCAATCTGTGCTTTGTCTCTATGATTTGCCTATTCTGTGTATTTCATATAAATGGAATCCTACAATACATGGCCTTTGTGTCTGACTTCTTTCACTTAGCATGTTTTTGAGGTTCATCCATCCACATTGTAACATGTATCAGTATTTCATTTCTTTTTAATAAATGAATAGTATTCCATTGTATATATGTACAATATCTTGTTTATCCATTCAATATTTGATGAAGACTTGGGCTTTTTCCATCCTTCAGCTTTTATGATTGGTGCTACTGTGAGAACACATGCATTTGTTTAAGTAGTTGTTTTCTATTCTTTTGGGTAAGTACAATTGCTTGATCTTATGGTAATTATGGGCTTAATTTTTGAGGACACCTTTAAACTGTTTTCCATGAGAAATGAACCATTTTGCATTCCCACCAGCAATGTACCAAACCAAAAAAAACAAACTCACTGCCGTCGAGTCAGGTCCGACACATAGCGAACCCTCCTTGCGTTTCTGAGGCAGCATCACTATGGAAGTAGATTGTGCAACCTTCCTTCCAAGGAGTGGCTAATGGGTTTGAACTGCTAGCCTCTGGTTAGCAGCCAAATGCCTTAGGCACTGTGCTACCAGAGCTCCTTTTCCTCCATGTCCTTACCAATACTTGCCATTTTCCTTTCTTCCATTTTTTCTTTTAATTTTTTAAAATTATTATTAAAATGATCTTAGTGTATATGAAAGAGCACTGACAGTGCAGCAATTAAGTGACTGGCTACTAACTGAAAGGTCAGCATTTTTTGAACCAGCTGCTGCCTAGGAGAAAAGATGTGGCAATCTGCTCCTGTAAAGATTACAGCCTAGGAAACACTTTACAGGCGTTCTACTTTATCCTATCATGACCCTGTGGGTCAGAATGAACTCATTGGAAACCAATTGGCAACCCATTGGCAAGCAATAACAGTATGTATGAAGTAGTACCTCATTATGGTTTAATTTATATTTCTCTAAGGATTAGTGGTTTGAGCACATTTTCATGTTCTTGTTGACCATTCATATATGTACTTTGGAGAAAAATGTTTATTCATGTCTTTTTTCCTTTCTTTTTTTAAATTTTTATTGTGATTTGGGTACTTTTGTCCATTTTAAAGTTGTTTTGTCTTTTTGTTGTGTAGTTGTAAGGAAAAAAAAGAAACCAAGCTCATTGCCATTAAGTCTGATCCTACTCTTAGCTACCCTTCCTTGGGTTTCCAAGGTAGTATCACTAAGGAAGTAGATTGCCCAATCATCCTTCCAAGGAGTGGCTGGAGGGTTGAACCTCCAGCCTTCTGGTTAGCAGTCAAATGCCTTAGGCACTACCCTACCAAAAGTTTATATATATGAAAAACTTAAAAAACTATATGTCATTGAGTCAAGTAGATTGCCCAACCTTCCTTTTGAGGATTGGGTGGTGTGTGTGTGTTTATAAACATATATGTGTGTGTGTATATATACATATATGTATATATATGTGTATATATATATA
>NW_006922278.1:660589-661116 GCF_000298275.1 Orycteropus afer afer | reverse complement strand
AAGTAGATTGCCCAACCTTCTTTCTGAGGAGTGGCTGGTGGGTTTGAACCATCAGCTATATATATATATACTCTAAATTCTAGATAACAGATTCAGTATTTGCAAATATTTTTTCCCATTGTGTTGGCTTTCTCTTCACATTCTTGATAATGTCCTTTAATACACAGAAGGGGTTTGTTTATTTTTTCAAATGTTGATGAAGTCAAATTTATATTTTTCTTTTGTTGCTCATAGCTTTTAGTGTCATATTTAAGGATCCATTAACAAGTTATAAAGATTTACTTCTCTAAATTATTCTTAGGTTTTATTATTATTATTATGGTTTTTTCTCTCACACTTAGATAATTGATCCATTTTGAGTTTTTTTAAAATATATATATAAGATGCAAGGTAAGAATGCAACTTCATTTTTAGCATGTGAATATCTAGTTTTCCTATCATCTTTTATTTATTTTTTTTTAATTGTAGTTTGGATGAGAGTTTACAGAGCAAATTAGTTTTCCATTCAACAACTTATACTCATTTTG
>NW_006922278.1:641260-641823 GCF_000298275.1 Orycteropus afer afer | reverse complement strand
ACCAAGCAGTGACCACAACCTTGCCCCTTGTCAGCTCTACTATACACCTGGGAATTCTGATCATTCACATAAACTTATAGGACCATTAACTGCCAACCCTATACATGTTCTTGTATACACTCTCCACTTCATAGACATATTTAATAGTTCAGCCTGTCCACCCATCTGTCTACATGTATACCCATGCTTGCCTTCACTGACAATGCAGTACTGTATTTGCAAAAGGGTTCATCTTTGTTGTCTGTACCTCCCACATACCTCTCTATGTCTCTCTCTCTTCCTCAGTGCCACCATATTGATCACTCACATTTGGTACATTGCCCTTCTCTTAACCCAAATCAATACTTATCTCTACCTATCTAACAGTGTTCCCTCCCCTCCCCTTCCACCCCTGGTAATCAACAAAGAAAATTTCTTTCCATAGGTAAAACTTTCCTTGACTTTTACAATAATGGACTAAAACAATATTTGCCCTTTTGTGATTGACTTATTTCACTCAGCATAATGTCCTCCACGTTCATCCACGTTATGCGGTGTTTTGCAGATTCTACCTCTTTAGCATT
>NW_006922278.1:634010-640085 GCF_000298275.1 Orycteropus afer afer | reverse complement strand
TCTTGTAGGCAGCATATTGATGGGTTTTGTTTTCTTATCCAATCTGCAACTCTCCGTCTCTTGAGTGGTGCATTTAATCCATTAACATTCAGTGTTATTATTGACAGTTATGAATTTGTTGCTGTCATTTTGTTATGTGTTTTTTCATGGTGTTCCTGGTTTCTTTGTTCCATATTATTTTCTCTGCTGAGCTCATTATGTTTATGAATTGTGTTCTTAAGCCCCTGGAATCTGTCTCTTTAAATATCCAAAATGGTCAAGCTGCTTGTAAACATTCAAAATGGCTACGCCCTCTGGGCTGGCAAAAGTCTATGGCCAAGCCTTCCTTCCTCTTCACTGCTTCTCCTTTTATTCACTAGCCACCAGAGCAGTCTTCCGTGCAGTCCCTTGCTAGCAGGGCTGATTTTTAGGTTAATTCTTAGGTCCTACCAGATTTGGCACTCTTCAAGCTGTCTATGCCGTGCCATCAGGATTGCTCAGGATTGTTGCCAGACCACAGCTCCGTATGTCTCCTTTTTTGGTATTTTCAAGCAAATTTTTCTCTAGTTGCGGTTTAGTCCCCTTCTATATCCTTCCCTTCAAGGCTCAGGGGTCCAAGATTATCTTCAGTGTCTGTATTTATTGGTTTCCCTTTTCTTTGTTGAAGAAGGTCTGTGCAGTCTTTCTGCCTAGTCCATCATCTTACCTCCTGAATCCCGTTATTAAATTTTTAATGTTCAAGATACCTGAATTTGCTTTCTTGAATTTTTTTGTATTCCTTTCCATATTCATTCTAATATAGTTGTCATGAGAACCTAAAACTAGTTGAAACAAACACTTTTCCTAACAACCAACAGAATTGGGTATTTTGTGTGCATTCCCTCTGGCTCTAAAATCACATATGCTAGTTTGGTTCATCTCCAAACATTTGGTGTAAACATTTTCTTATGTTCTTGTGCCTCTTCTCAGAAGGAGGGTTGGATAATCTACTTCCATAGTGATACAGTCTTGGAAACCCACAAAGGGGTTATTGTGAGTTGGATCCGCCTCCACAGTGGTGCTTAATACTCAGGAACCTGATATTTTAAGGCACCAGATTAATTTGATTACAAAATATGAGATATTAAATAAAGTGATGAAAAACTTCACATGATTAAAGATTTTGAAAGTGTTAAATATGAATATGAAAAGTGATTTTATATATTAGTATTGATAAAATGAGATAAAGTTTTGATATGGCTTCAGAATTTGAGCCAAACATTCTTCAAGATCCATTATTAACACAGTAATATGCTTTCCTTTACTTAGTTTTCTTTGGTTGAGGGGATTGACAGGATGATTACAAAGGTTTTCTCTAAGGTGATGCATGTTCGGTGTTGGTATTAACCTATAAATCATGAGTAAAATAAAGTTTCCAAGATGTTCTACCCATATAATGAAATAAAATAGTGACATCCTGCTCCACTCTCCTGTGTCATTTTTGTTTTCTTTGCAATAAGGAAGCCATCTCCATCTCATTTTATGTCTACACTTATTTGGCCCTCACTTCATTGCTGATTTACCTTTGTCTTTGACCACATAACTTTTGTGAAGTTATAGGAATAAAATACTTATAAATACTTTTACTTCACCCTCATAAACAAATGCTATAAACAATATTCAAACAACTAATGCCACCAAAGTCTTGACAAAGAGTTGTGTAAGACCCATACTTTATGGTGGATTTCTTACACATTAGTACCTGTTTAAATTTCTCCCTAAAAAAAATGCTTTTATATAATTAATTAATTAATTAGTTCCTTTATTAACTCTTTCAACATATATTTCCCAGAACACATTCCAAGCAATGTGTGGGGTACTTGCTACTCCTGGATGACTTATCTCTGCCCTTGAAGAACCAATAGTTAATGGAAAGCTTTCGATAATATCTAAAACTTCTTTTAAGATGCTTGTTGTTGTTGTTAGTTTCCATGAAGTCAACTCTGACTGATAGTAATCCCATATACAACAGAACTAGATGTTCTCCAGTCCTGCATCATCTTCATGATTGGCACGCTCTGACCCATTGCTGTGGCCACTGTGCATTTTGAGTCCCTTCCATCCCAGGGGAGCTCATCTTGCAGCACACTATATCAGACAATATTCTGTTGTGATACACAGGCCTTTCATAGGCTGATTTTTGGAAGTAGTTCACTGGACCTTTCTTGCTAGTATTAGTCTAAAAGTTCCACTGAAACATTTCCATCGTCGGTGACCCTAATGATATTTTAAATGCTATTGACATAGCTTCCAACATCACAGCAGAATATAAGCCACCAAGATATAACAAACTGATAGATAGGTGTGAAAATTCCTGTACTTTCTGCTAACTTTTTCTTGTGGAATTAGAGGTGATAGAACATTATAAGACAACAGGTACAAGGTACCTAAAAATCTATACCAGACAAAAGAAAATAAGAATCAGTAACATCTTAAATAAGATACATTTCTTTAATGATGCTGCATTTTCATTTTCTCCTTTCATATTTGGAGATTATAGTGCAGGAAAAACAATTAAAACAAAATACTTACAAGGTTGTTCTGGATGATTTTTAATTTACTATCAATGAGCATATTTCCCATATGCTGACAATTTTTCCAAAGCAAATAACGTTGAAAGGCTAATACCAAAATCAAACTCAACGCCATAGAGTCTTTCTAAATCACAGCAACCCCTCTTTGGGTTTCCAAGTTGGTATCTCTATGAAAGCAGATTACCCAATCTTCTTTCCAAGGAGTGGCTGGTGAGTTTGAACCACCAGCCTTCTGGTTAGCAGTCAAATGCCTTAGGCATTATGCCACCTGACAATTCTGGTAGCTGGAATCCAGGAATAGGGGAAGGCCAAAAGGTACGGTCCAATACAATCAGTGAAAACCTTGGTGGAAGATGAGGGAGGTGGAAGGGAGAGGGTATCAGAGAGTATTGGATGATTGGAAGAGCACTTAAATGATGAAGAGAAAAGAATTTTTTTCTTCAAACTTTGCCCAGGTATACACTTACTTGTATTGCATGGGCTTTGTTTTGTTTATTTCATAAACTCCTTCTTGATAAGTCTATCATGCCAAAGTAAGCCTCTGGATGGTACAAATGGCTTACAATCAACTACTAATCGAAAGGTGATGGTTTGAGCTCAACCAGCAGTGTTGCAGAAGAAAGGCCTGACAATGTGTTTTCATAAAGATCACAAGCTGTTGAAAACCCTATGGATCTCAGTTCTACTCTGCAATTCATGGGGTTGCCATGAGTCAAAATCAACTTGATGGCAGCTGGTTTTGGTTTTGGTTTTATTATGCCAACAATTGTTTTCTTAATCCGAATTTCATTTGCGTAAGGCAAAAATTGTTAGTTGAAATCTAGACTTGCTACACTGTGAACATCGTATTAAAAACAAATAAAACCACTTACTTTCTAAGTTCATTTTTGCTTGAAATCTATCTGGGAAGCTCCTTTTGGAGATCCCTAATGAAATGCCACTTTAATTTTTGTTAGTAGTTCGTAGGAAATAGAAGTTTTATGTATATAATATATTTTATTTTGAAACTACTAAACCTCAAGAATTCACCACTACCGACTTTTCTTAGCTTAGGTCTGTCCTGTAATTCATTTTTCTTATCGCTTAACTATCTGCTGAAATCTGGAGTCATCTCATTTTTTTTTCTCCTTCTGTAAATTGAAAAGCATTGGAAAAATTATAAATTGCCGTTTAAAAACAAAACAAAACAAAAATTGGTGGTTTCATAGATATTTGTCTGTTTGATTTTGTTGTCCCTCTGATTTAAAAGAATACTTTCACTCCGGTGGAAACAAACCAAATGTCTCTCAATAGAGAACTAGCTGAATAAACTCTGGCAGTCAACACAATGAGTACTGCATGCAGAATATATGACTGTAGAATAATCCAGGATATATAGTTACATGGAAAGAGAAAAGTAGAGAAAGTGTATTGTGTGTTACCATTTATTTATTTAAGTAAAGATGGAGAGAGAGAGAGAGAGAGAGAGAGAGATTTGCTTATATTTTTTAAAATAGAAGGATTAAACCATAAAATATTTTTAAGATTTGTTACACATATAAGTAGGAGGAGCTCTGGTGGTGCCATGGTTAAAGTATTTGGCTACTAAACAAAAGACCGCCAATTCACACCAAGTAGCACCCACCAGCCACTCTGTGGGAGAAAGATGAGGCAGTCTGTTTCCATGAAGATTTACAGCTTTGGAAACCCTATAGGGCAGTTCTACTCTGTCCTATAACTTGCTATGAGGCAGAAATGACTTGATAGCAGTGGATTTGGTTTTGGTTTCATGTAAGTAGGATTCCCATGTGTTCTGATGAGGAATAAGAAGCAGTACAGAGAAACAAGGACAAAAGCTAGACTTCTACAAATATATCTTGTTCTGTGTATTTGATTTTTGGTATTTTTGATTCATCTAAAATTATAAAAACTTTATGTCAGTTGGGAAAGGAATAATTATAAAATAAAATGAATAAAAAAGTCTCTACAAAGAAAAAGCAAAAGGAAACAAATGATCTTGTCTATAGAGGTGGTGGCATTACCACAAAGAGGAATTATTTCATGTGACTTTAAAACAATAATTTCTCTGAATATTCTTAGTACAATATTTTTAGTACAGCAAAAGCACAAAAGAATCTTAAACTGTTTTTTAGTAGTCTTACTGTTTGTACTGGTATTAGTTTCCTAAAATCATCATACATATTAGATTAAAGCAGGGGTCTCCAAACTATAACCCATAAAAAAAAAAAGAGAGAGAGAAATCAGCGATAATGATGCATTCTGGCTATTGTAGCAGAACTTTGGGGTGACCTCAGCAAGTAATGGCTTTCTCCTTTTAGAGCCAGTGGATTCTGGTGACTTCTAATATACAAAAGCTCTTTGCTTGGTACAAATTAGGTGGAGGAGCTGGACATTATTAACAATGTATGCCTTGTCTTTGAATCTGTCATTTTCCTCCTTTTTTCACTCTGATCCAAGTCTAAAATGTAGCTGTCTTATTTGCTTGTGCATGGCAAATTCCACAGCAGAATATGGATAATTTTTGGGGAAATATCTCACGCTTTGGAGGCCATCTCATAGGTATTAAGAAACTATTATACAAAGACAATAGACTGCTTCTGGGGGGAAATAAGAAAAGACAGTACATATGCTCTTCCTCTCCATAACTGGGATATTTTCTGCTGAAATACCATTGAAAGTCATTTATATAAGTTAGTATTACTTTCACAAGGGTTTGGTTTATTTATTTATCTGATGCACTGGGTTACTTAAATCAGATTTTATATTATTCACATGCTCCTCTCTTTTGAGATGTTTGAAATGTTTTGAAAACATTCATATCCTTCACATCTCTCCTGTCATACTACTTTCTCTGAGAAGCCTTTCCTTAACTTATTCCCAAATCAGAATTACTGCTTTTTCTTATGGTAACAACACTGCTTTACAAATGTTGATATGGCTTGCTGTGATTTGTTTTCTCATTTTTTGTCCTCTTAAATACCCAATACTGTTGCTTCCTCCAATCCGTTGCCTACACTGCCCATAGAAGTTTTTTTTTTATTTTCCTTTGTTTTGTTTTTTAGGAAAGGTAAATATAGGGAGACAAACGTCTGTGTTTGCCCAGGGCTTCACTGGTTGTTGCCAGGAATCCCTCAGCTTGGTCACCTTAAATTGGAGCTATGGCCCTGTTTAAAGTAGGGTGTGGAACCTGATTATTCCAGTTGTAACCCTGCTGAAAATTTGCATTTCCACCCCATTATATTGAACCAGAAGCTACATTTTAAGAGATCTTTAGGTGATTCTTGCAGATCTTATAGATCTTGTTAAAATGTAGCTTCTGATTCAATATATCTGGGGTGGAAATGCAAATTCTCAGAGCAGGTAGAATGAGAATGAACTGGTCCAAAGCCCTGGTTTGAAGTATTGCAATGCCCATCCCCATGCTCAGATAAAGTCCAAATTTCATAGCAACCTTTATATGATTACTGCCTAAAACTTCAGCAGCATCTTTCATAATTCCCACCATCACTACAGTCCATATTTA
>NW_006922278.1:629066-633910 GCF_000298275.1 Orycteropus afer afer | reverse complement strand
TTTTTTTTTTTTTAATTTATGATCTAGAATTCTTTGTTCTACATTTTTCTTTTCTCCACTATCTGTCCAGGACCTTCTACTATAATCCTGATCAGACTGGTCAGTAGTGGTAGCTGGGCACCATCCAGTTTTTCTTGGCTCAGGGTAATGGAGATTGTGGTACATGTGGTCCATTATTTCCTCCTTGAGTCTGATTTTCTTCACTCTTCTTTGCTCCAGATAAGGAGAGACCGATATTTTCATCTTAGCTGGCTTTTGCAAGCATTTAAATCCTCAGCTGTTATTCACCCACTTAGGACGTAGAACACTGTCTTTGTGGACTGTATTATTCCAGTTGACATAAATGTCCCCCAAAACTATGGTCGAAAGTCCGCAACCTCAGTGATTCATTCCCTCAGGGTGTTTGGTTATAGCTAAGATGTTTTCATAACTTTGCCCCTTGCATGTTCTAAAATATCACAGGATATATTTGGAGCACATACAAATACATATGTAGTGATATCCTCTGCCAAACTTACATATATTTATGGGTGAACTATCACTTACCTTTTCACATCTGTTCAGCTTGCATGTCTACGTCTTTATCTGCTGTTAGGTACTGTTTGTTATTACTCTTATTGCAAGACTGCAAGATTGCATATTTGCCTTTGTTGTCTTTTACTCTTGTGCATCTTTAATGATTTCCCTTGCCTTGGCCATGTTGTGCTGCCTCCCCTTTATATATTACTTTTCCCTTTAGCTCTGGTGGCATAGTGCCTAAGGCATTTGACTGGTAACCAGAAGGCTGATGGTTCAAACCCACCAGCCACTCCTTGGAAGGGAAATTGGACATTCTACTTCCATAGAGACACTGCCTCAGAAACCCAAGGAGGGGTCACTGTGAGTCAGATTCAACTCAATGGCAGTGACTTTGGTTTTGGTTTTCACCCACGTTAATATGTGTCTACTCTCTAGTTAGTGATTTATCCTCTTTTCCCCTCCATCCCTGGTAACCATCAAAGAATATTTCTTTCTATTTGTAAACCTTTTTTAAAATTTTTATAATAATGCTTTCATTGTATATTTGTCATTTTGTGATTGACTTATTTCACTCAGCGTAATGTTCTCCAGGTTCATCCATGGTATGAGGTATTTCATGGATTTTTCATTATTCTTTAACATTACATAAGATTTCATTGCATGTACCACATTTTGCTTATCTATTTTTCTGATAATGTACACTTAGTTTGTTTCATCTTTTTTCTATTATGAATTCTGCAATGAACATGAGTGTGCATGTATCTTTGCATGTCACATGTCATCTGTAGGATATAACCCTAGTAGTGAGATTTCTTGTATCATATGGTATTTGTATTTTCAATTTTTTAAGAAAGAATCATACTGCTTTCCAGAGTGGTTGTACCATTTTATAATCCCATCAGCAGTGTAACAGAGTTCCAATCTCTCCACAAACTTGACAACATTTTCTGTTTTCTGGTGTTTTGAGCTTTGCTGTTATTGCTGGGGTTAGATGACAATGTCATTGTTTTAATTTACATATCTCTAATGGCTAATGATCATGAGAATTGCTTCATATATTTGTTGGCTGTCTGTAGGTCTTCGTTTGTGTATTGTCTATACTTTCTGTGCTTTTTTTTAAGAAGCTCTAGTGGCACAGTGCTAAAGGCATTAATTGGGTTGTTTGTCTTTTTGTTGTTGAGGTGTTGCAGTTTTCTATGAATTTTAGTTATTAGTCCCTTGTCTGATATACTGTTGCCAAAAATGTTTTCCCAGTCTGTAAGTTCTCTTTTTATACCTTTGGAGATGTCTTTTGGATCCACGTAAGTGTTTAAAACAGTCATTAACTGTTAATGACATTAAGTATATTTCTTGATCGTATTAGGAGCTCCAGTAGTGTAGTGCTTAAGGCACTTGACTGTTAACCAGAAAGCTGGTGGTTCAAACCCACCAGCCACTCCTCAGAAGGAAAGTTAGCCAATCAACTTCTGTAGTGATACCACCTCAGAAACCCAAGCAGGGGTCACTATGAGTCGGGTCTGACTCGACGGCATATATCAACAACATAGGGAACCACATCTCTGGGAAAGAAAAGCAAAGATTATCAGTTAAAAAGTAATTTGGAAGCAAAAAAAAAAAAAAAAAACTTTTATTAAGTAAAGAGTTTCCTATTTAAAGATTTGATAAAATGCTCAAATTAAATAGGGATAAGTATGTCATTATATTGGAAAAACTATTTAGCATCTGATTTTCTCTTTTTTATTTTTGAAAAATAAAAGGGCTGTAACTCGCCAGCAAACACCTGGAAAACAATTTTGGAGCTTTGCCCAACATTACTAAAGCATGTTGTTTGAAATTGACATGTTTGAACAACTGAATAAATACTCACAATCTCTGCTTTGTTCTTTCTTCCAGGTGCCTCCCATACTCCTGGATAAGCAGTTCTCAGAATTCACTCCAGACATAACACCAATAATTCTGGCAGCCCATACAAATAATTATGAGATAATAAAACTTTTAGTTCAGAAGGGAGTCTCAGTGCCCCGGCCCCATGAGGTCCGCTGTAATTGTGTTGAATGTGTCTCAAGTTCAGATGTGGACAGTCTTCGCCACTCACGCTCAAGACTCAACATCTACAAGGCCCTGGCCAGCCCTTCGCTCATTGCTCTGTCTAGTGAAGACCCTTTCCTCACAGCCTTTCAGTTAAGTTGGGAGTTACAGGAACTTAGTAAGGTAGAAAATGAATTCAAGTCAGAGTATGAGGAATTGTCACGGCAATGTAAGCAATTTGCAAAGGACCTTCTGGATCAGACAAGAAGTTCCAGAGAACTGGAAATCATTCTTAATTACCGAGATGACAATAGTTTGATAGAAGAACAAAGTGGAAATGATCTTGCAAGATTAAAATTGGCTATTAAGTACCGTCAAAAAGAGGTGAGTGCTGCTGGACTTTTTCCACATTTTTTAGTTTCCATCAAATGCAATCAAATTTAACCACAGTAAACTAACACTCACAAAATCAGTTTGGGGTTTGATAGCATTTTCTATTTAACTGTTAAGTGGATGACATTTATGTTTGCCAGATTAATAAGAATGGATTGCACTTAAGGGAAGTAATAAGTGATTTAATAATTGGTGATGTTTTTTAACCTATTGTATGTACACATTTACCAAGTATGGGTTTTAGAATCTCAAAACCTAGAAATTCTGATTCTGCCATTTATAATTTAGAAAGCACATCAATTTATTTAAGATTCATATTTCTCATCTACTTAAGAGATGTAATATTTATAGTATTTGTGTTTATATAGATATATATGTATATATGTGCATATAAATATGTGTATAAGTGTATGTGCATGTACTTATATACTGTTTTCCTCACAGATTTGTAGTATGTGTAAAATGAGTAGATATATGCAAAGGCTTTTAGCAAATTATGAAATATTTTATTAATAATATACATTATTGATGAGGGCAAAGTCTTTAACCCAATAATAGATGAAAACACTAAGATTTCTCTTATATCTTATTTGATTCCTTGATTTGTCAGGAAGGAGAAGTTAAAGAAGTTAATTGTAAGTGAGTAGAAATTTTCTAATTGTGTTTCCATGGATGTTTAATATTAAATAAAGAAAATTCAGATCTATTACACTTATAACACATAACATATGTGTTGCATGTTTTTACACACTGTTTGTGGTTGGATAAGTTTTCAAAAGACTAGTTCTTCTATGTTCAGAAAGTATCCGTTATCTAATTCACTGGTGAAAGAAAGTAATTAGTTCCCAGAATGATAGTTAGTAAAACTACATAATGTAAGGGGAAAAAGGAGGGGAAAAAAGAAATAGAAAGAGAGCAAGATTGAGAGAGAGAATTTTAAGTAATAATAATAATAAAATTTAATTGATTTCTTTTGAACTTAGCTTTGATTATTCTTCATTAGTCCTTATTACTTTGTTTATTGATAGTCATTAATTTTTTTTTAATTGTGAGTTGAGTGAAAATTTACAGAGCAAATTCACTTTCCATACAGCAGTTCATATACACTTTGTCTCATGGTATTGACCACAATTTACCACAATGCAACAGCTCCCCTCCCACTTCCTCCCCATAGTTACCTCTTCCTTGTGTCCACCATCCATGCACTCCTGCCCCCTGAGCTGTCTGCTGTGCATAAGCAGCCCTTCTCCCAAGATTTTTCTCTCCAGGGAGTGTATATACCTCAGGTAAATATTCAACTCATATGCCTGTCTTTTGTTTGGCTGGAAGCCACAAGTGTGGGTTCAATTCCAGACCTGAAGGGCATCTAGGGTCCATAGTCTCAGTTGTTCCACCAGGCTCTATTGGACCAGCAAACCTGCCCCCCCTTTTTTTCCAAATGATTTTGAGTTTTGTCCCACATTGTTCTCCCTCTCTACCAAAGATCTGCTACATAGATCCCCTTCCGAGTGGATGACAGTGGTAGCTGGACACCATCTAGTTCTTCTGGTCACATAGTCATATAGGCTGCAGACCGGATGGTGTACCAGTTATTGGATTAACTGTTTCCATGAATTTTTGGTTTTCTTCATTCTTCTTTGCTCTGGACAAGGAGAGACCCATCATTGCATTTACATGGCAGCTTGCTAGCTTTCAAGATCCAAACCACTACTCACAAAAGTAGGAGGTAGAACAATGTTTTGTATATTATGTTATGCCAATTGAGCTTGATGTCCCCTTCGATTATGAACCTGAGACCACAGGTTCCACTACTTGGTCCCTCTGGGTAGCTGGCTGTGACCAAGCAGTGACCACAACCTTGCCCCTTGTCAGCTCTACTATACACCTGGGAATTCTGATCATTC